>NC_134360.1:53673907-53725917 GCF_048569485.1 Anomaloglossus baeobatrachus | reverse complement strand
GGGAGGGAGCAGCACATGGAGGGGGGAGGGGAGGCAGCACATGGAGGGGGGGAGGCAGCACAAGGAGGGGGGGAGGCAGCACATGGAGGGGGGGAGGGGAGGCAGCACATGGAGGGGGGGAGGGGAGGCAGCACATGGAGGGGGGGAGCCGATTAGGTGCAGTGGCAGCCGATGGAGGCGGCGGCCCGATCGGGTGCAGCGGCGGCTGAAAAAAGGTGGGTGCGACTGAAAGGGGACGGTGGCGACCAGGGACAGCGGCGTGGCGGGCAGCAGAGGTGGATCGGCGGGCAGGGACAGCGGCGGGAACAGCGGCGTGGCGGGCAGGGGACAGCGGCGTGTAAACGCGGTGGCGACCAGCGGTGGATCGGCGGGGAGCGGCGGTGGATCTCGGCGGGGAGCGGCGGTGGATCTCGGCGGGGAGCGGCGGTGGATCTCGGCGGGACGGCGGGGATCTCGGCGGGGAGCGGCGGTGGATCTCGGCGGGAGCGCGGTGGATCTCGGCGGGGAGCGGCGGTGGATCTCGGCGGGGAGCGGCGGTGGATCTCGGCGGGGGAGCGGCGGGGGATCTCCGGCGGGGGAGCGGCGGTGGATCTCGGCGGGGAGCGGCGGTGGATCTCGGCGGGGAGCGGCGGGGATCTCGGCGGGGAGCGGCGGTGGATCTCGGCGGGGAGCGGCGGGGGATCTCGGCGGGAGCGGCGGGGATCTCGGCGGGGGATCTCGGGGAGCGGCGGGGGATCCGGGGAGCGGCGGGGATCTCGGCGGGGAGCGGCGGGGGATCTCGGCGGGGAGCGGCGGGGATCTCGGCGGGAGCCGGGGGGGATCGGCGGGAATCTCGAGGCGGGAGCGGCGGGGGATGGGGGTGCTATACTTACCGATGGGCACCTGCAGCGACCGCTCTCATCAGCTTTACACGGACGGAGTGAAGCTGAGGGGTAGCGGTGACGGCACAAGATCCACAGTGATTGGGAGAGATCGGTCACAAGGCCGGTCTCTCCAATCAGAGCTGGGGGGCGGGTGAAACAAAGTTCACCCAGCTCCAGCCAGTCATCAGTGCTACAGCAGCACCTGATTATGGCTGGATTGCAATGTGTTAGCCATTTTCAATGGCTGACACATTACAGTGACTGTAATTGGCTGAGCGGCGTTCGTCAGCCAATCACAGCCTCTGTAGGTTCGGGGAGGAGGCACCACCCCTCCTGAGGTCAGGCAGAGGTCCCCTCCTTCCCGAAATCCACCGTTTAGGTAAACAAAATTTCACTCCAGGGGCTCCGGGACCGCGATTTCGCCAGGACGTACTGAGTACGTCATGGGTCGTTTAGCACCATGTGACCATGACCGTACTCAGTACGTCCAAGGTCGTTAAGGGGTTAAAGGGGTATTCCCATCTCCAAAGATCCTATCCCAATGTATAGTAGGTCTAATAATAATAATAATAATAATAATAATATTAGCAAATACCTCCAATTAGAAATGTAGTATCGTTTTCCTGATTAGCTGTGTCTCTTACCTCATGTGCAGCGCATTGCAGGAACTTAGGTATCCATGGCTACGACCACGTATATAGTGACATATAGTTGATAGTGGTCGTAACCATGGATCCTGCAATGCCTGCACATGAAGTAAGTGACATAGTGAGTCATAAGAACTATACTACATTTCTAATATTATGGGAATACCCCTTTAACTAATTTCTTCCAGGTGCGGCGTCATCTCATCCATTGAATCTGGAGAAAACTCTGTCATTCTCATGCCAAGGAATGGTCGGCCAATATGTGTCGGTGACGATTCCCGATGTGGAGGAATATTTAGTCCTGTGCGAGGTCCCAAGTCTATGGAATTCCTGCAGATGGTTCCGGTGAGTTCTAAATTATAGAACTGGAGGGGGCGGAAACATCAAAATGTCCAGATAGTAACATCCTCAATGTCTTCAATTTTAGAGGATGTGACTCCTAAGGATCTGAAAACGCCAATGGAGGTAATGGAGGTTTTCAAGGGGGAGTATCGGCATTTACAAGTAGACAAGATGCAGACCGCAGGGCATCCCCCTTGCCTATTAAAGTGTCTTATTTCGTGTCCTTTCCAAAAAAGGGAAAATATTCCAAATGCAGTGAAATAATTTAAAAAAAGACTCACTTCCAACTTCATCGTTTGTCTTTTGTTTTTATATATATATATATTATATATATATATATAGTATATATAAAATTTTAGTGCCTAAAACGTGTAATTACTTTGTACTGCCATAATGTAGTAATATCAAATATGTTGATCTGTTTTGGGTTTTTTTTGTACATATTGATTTTTTTGGGGGGGAGGGAAGGGGAGTGATTTTCGTTTTTATATGCAGTATTTAAAGAATTATGTATTTTTTTTAGTCACCTATACGATGCATTGCAATAATGTGGAATTGCATTGCGGTATGTTGTGAAATGTTGATCACATATGAAGTCCAGCTGCCTGCTGCAGTAGGCCTCCCCTCCCCTCCTCTGACTGCTGCAGTAGCCCTCTCCTCCCCTCCCCTGCCTGCTGCAGTAACCCACCCTGCCTGCTGCCTGCTGCAATAGCCTTTTCCTGCGCTCCCCTGCCTTTTGCAGTAGCCCTCCCCTGCCTGCTACAGGAGCCCTCCCCTGCCCTCTTACAGTCATATGAAAAAGTTTGGGCACCCCTATTAATGTTAACCTTTTTTCTTTATAACAATTTGGGTTTTTGCAACAGCTATTTCAGTTTCATATATCTAATAACTGATGGACTGAGTAATTTTTCTGGATTGAAATGAGGTTTATTGTACTAACAGAAAATGTGCAATCCGCAATTTAAACAAAATTTGACCGGTGCAAAAGTATGGGCACCCTTATCAATTTCTTGATTTGAAGACTCCTAACTACTTTTTACTGACTTTACTAAAGCACTAAATTGTTTTTGTAACCTCATTGAGCTTTGAACTTCATAGGCAGGTGTATCCAATCATGAGAAAAGGTATTTAAGGTGGCCACTTGCAAGTTGTTCTCCTATTTGAATCTCCTATGAAGAGTGGCATCATGGGCTTCTCAAAACAACTCTCAAATGATGTGAAAACAAAGATTATTCAACATAGTTGTTCAGGGGAAGGAGACAAAAAGTTGTCTCAGAGATTTAAACTGTAAGTTTCCACTGTGAGGAACATAGTAAGGAAATGGAAGAACACAGGTACAGTTCTTGTTAAGCCCAGACGTGGGAGGCCAAGAAAAATATCAGAAAGGCAGAGAAGAAGAATGGTGAGAACAGTCAAGGACAATCCACAGATCACTTCCAAAGACCTGCAACATCACCTTGCTGCAGATGGTGTCAATGTGCATCGGTTAACAATACAGCGCACTTTGCACAAGGAGAAGCTGTATGGGAGAGTGATGCGAAAGAAGCCATTTCTGCAAGCACGCTACAAACAGAGTCGCCCGAGGTATGCAAAAGCACATTTGGACGAGCCAGTTACATTTTGGAAGAAGGTCCTGTGGACTGATGAAACAAAGATTGAGTTGTTTAATCATACAAAAAAACGTTATGCATGGAGGCAAAAAACACGGCATTCCAAGAAAAGCACTTGCTACCCACAGTAAAATTTGGTGCAGGTTCCATCATGCATTGGGGCTGTGTGGCCAATGCCGGCACCGGGAATCTTGTTAAAGTTGAGGGTCGCATGGATTCAACTCAGTATCAGCAGATTCTTGACAATAATGTGAAAAAATCAGTGACGAAGTTGAAGTTACGCAGGGGATGGATATTTCAGCAAGACAATGATCCAAAACACCGCTCCAAATTTACTCAGGCATTCATGCAGAGGAACAATTACAATGTTCTGGAATGGCCATCCCAGTCCCCAGACCTGAATATCATTGAACATCTGTGGGATGATTTGAAGCGTGCGGTCCATGCTCGGCGACCATCAAACTTAACTGAACTGGAATTGTTTTTTTAACAGGAATGGTCAAATATACCTTCATCCAGGATCCAGGAACTCATTGAAAGCTACAGGAAGCGACTAGAGGCTGTGATTTTTGCAAAAGTAGGATCTACAAAATATTAATGTCACTTTTATGTTGAGGTGCCCATACTTTTGCAGCGGTCAAATTTTGTTTAAATGCGGATTGCACATTTTCTGTTAGTACAATAAACCTCATTTCAATCCAGAAATATTACTGAGTCCATCAGTTATTAGATATATGAAACTGAAATAGCTGTTGCAAAAACCCAAATTGTTATAAAGAAAAAAGGTTAACATTAATAGGGGTGCCCAAACTTTTTCATATGACTGTATGTCTGCTGCAGTAGCCCTCCCCTGTCTCCTACAGTAGCCTTCCTCTGCCTTTTGCAGTAGCCCTATCCTTTCTGCTACAGGGGCCCTCCTTTGACCTTCCATGTTGGCAGCAGTACCCCTCTTCTGTCTGCTGCAGTAGCCCTCCCCGCCTGCTGCAGTAACCGTCCTCTACACTCACCTGCCTGCTGCAGTAGCCCTCCCCTGTCTGCTGCAGTAGCCCTCCCCTGCCTGCTGCAGTAGCCCTCCCCTGCCTGCTGCAGTAATCCTCCCCTACCTGCTGCAGCAGCCCTTCTATGCCTGCTGCAGTACCCCTGCCCTGTCTCCTGCAGTAGACCTCTCCTTGCTGCTGCAGGAGTCCTCCCCTAGCCTCCCTTGCCTGCTGTAGTAGCCCTCTCCTGCCCTCCCTTGCCTGTTGCAGTAGCTCTCCCTTGCCTGCTGCAGTAGCCCTCCCCTGCCCTTCCTTGCCTGCTGCAGTTGCCCTCACCTGCCTAAGAGATAAGCTAAGCTCCGCCTCTTATCTTCTCCTGACCTGCAGGACCAGGCACAGTTACAATCACGTCAGGGACTTTGCCGGTGCCTGAAGGTTGGAGCCAACTGATATCACTTCTAGTCTGAAGGGAAAGTTCTGTGATTTTCTGATATTCATTGTGTAGCCATCATGTTGAGTTTTTGAGATCTCTGCTTTTAGTGATTGAATAGCCTTAATTATTGATTTGCAGAGGATAGAAAAGTGTCTGCATCATGAGAAGATTACAGTGCAGGTATCAGGGGAACCTCAAAATGTATACTGAATAGATCTTTCTGGTGTCTATCAGGGCTTGGATCTTGGGTCATTTTCGGGTTTGGGTGCACGGTGGAGGACTTTTACCTGATTTCTTCCTCATCTGACTTGTCTCCATGAACAGCTCCCAATGTGGCTCTTAAAGGCATCGCTCAACTATCCAGTCTGTATAACATGTACGGAGAAGCCAAAAATGCTATTGATGGGTCCTTAGAGAGCAACTACCTGTACATCCAGTGCGCCGGCAGCTTCGAGCAGGATGACCCGTGGTGGATGGTGGATCTGAAGTCAAAATTCAAGGTCTTTAGTGTCGCGGTAACGAACAGAGGGGACTGCTGTGCCGAGAGGATAAAGGGAGCGGAGATCAGGATTGGAAACTCGGGGGAAGACGGAGGCACCAAAAATCCTATGTAATTAAATTTATGTCTGCCTGTCCTCCTGTAGGAGCCACCTAGTAAAGGCGAGAGGTCCTCCAAAACTGAGACAGGACACTGATACCTGTCTACTAAGTCCATCAAAGTCAGGATCCAACAATCCAACTTATCTTAGGGGGAGGTGAGTTCTCATTCTCTGTGATTCTCTCTGCAGATGTGGGGTTATTTCATCTATGGGCTATGGAGAGACCCTCTCCTTCGAATGTGACGGCATGGTGGGCCAGTATGTAACCATCGTCATCCCCGGAGCTGAAAAGTCCGTCACCATATGTGAAGTTCAAGTCTTCGGACTACCAAGTGAGGACACTGCCCTGGCAACAGTGGAGCCAGGTAATGAACTTATTTCACTTGAACGCCAACATTTTAAGAGTTTTGGAAACGTTGATAGACACATGCAACATTTACACACCGTGCCCTTACTATGGCATTTAAAGAATCTCATTAGAAAGTGGCCAACTCCTATAAGGTCCCCAGTACCACCATCATGGGACAGGAGGACCCAGATATTGTACACCCTCATCTCCCCCTTCCTGGCAGGAGAGTGAAGAGCTGCTTTTCTCACCCCCTAAAAATCATATTATGATGGTGCCACCCGGCCCTTGGGTCAAGCCTGGAGTCCAATCTTTCTATGGATCCAGAGGAGCAGAGCAGGTTATATGTATGGTGTATAAAGACAAAGATAAATACTAAAGAAAGTCCAAATCC
Organism: Anomaloglossus baeobatrachus; assembly: GCF_048569485.1. Classification (NCBI taxonomy): domain Eukaryota; kingdom Metazoa; phylum Chordata; class Amphibia; order Anura; family Aromobatidae; genus Anomaloglossus; species Anomaloglossus baeobatrachus. Next base: position 53,719,706 of record NC_134360.1, on the reverse strand, counting down.
TAAAATGCTTTTTTTCTTGTGTTTCTCTTAGTTGTTGATTCGGATGAAGAAGGTAAGCCATTCATTCATTATGTTTTACATATAGAAGCTGAACTTTAGAGCTGCGCTCACTATTCTGCTGGTGCAGTCACTGTATACATTCATTACATTACTTATCCAGTACTGATCCTGAGTTATATTCTGTATTATACTCCAGAGCTGCACTCATTACTGTATTTTGCTGGTATAGTCACTATGTACATACATTACATTACTTATCCTGTACTGATCCTGCATTACACCCTATATTATATTCCAGAGCTGAACTCACGATTGTTGGTGCAGTCACTTTGTATATACATTACATCACTTATCCTGCGTTACATCTCGTATTATACTCCAGAGCTGCACTCACTATTCTGCTGGTGCAGTCACTGTGCACATACATTACATTACTTATCCTGTACTGATCCTGAGTTACATCCTGTATTATACTCTAGAGCTGCACTCACTATTCTGCTGGTGCAGTCACTGTGTACATACATTACATTACTTATCCTGTACTGATCCTGAGTTACATCCTGTATTATACTCCAGAGCTGCACTCACTATTCTGCTGGTGCAGTCACTGTGTACATACATTGCATTACTTCTCCTGTACCAATCCCGAGTTATATGATGTATTTTACTCCACAGCTGCATATTTTTTATCTAAAAGTGTAGCCCCTGTATAATTAACTGAAATAAAAGAATGAGAGCTAAATAGGTACATTAAATGTTCAAAAAGAGACAATCTGTGCCTAAAATTACCGGTATATCATGGAAAATTATTCTCAAGCACAGACATAAATATACATAAATCCTACAAAAAAAAACTGAGCCACAAAATATTGTTAAGAATAAATAATGATATTTTATTAATGTATAAATGTCACATAAGTGGGAGCCAGTAGGTGGCACCGCACTCCCACTAGTGACAACAAGTCATACCAAAAAATATAGTGTGTGTATATACAGTATATGAGATTGAAGCAGTAACCCTCCAGAAAAGTTTTTATAACTACATAGACTATTATGTATGTCTATTTATTCAGCGCATATAATCATTTCTAGACCTGACTAATATACTGGATAATCTAATATATAAAGCTCAGTGTATGTATGTGTGTATGTATGTGTGTGTGTATGTATGTGTGTGTGTATGTCCGCTAAAGGAATCTGCACCGTCGCATTTACAATCATGAAATTTTGCACAGACGCCCCATGTGAACCAGGGAACGTCATAGACTATGTTTTGACGGGAAAAATTAATGCCGCGCTTTACAGTTACTCTCAAAAATCCTGCCTCCATTAATCTGAAGGCTACAGGCTATTAATAGCAACTGTCAGTGGTTGCTATAGGAACAAAATAAACTGTTAGTATAAGAAGCTTATGTGTGAGTGAGAGACTGAAAAAGACAGACAGAGAAAGAGACAGAGACAGCCGATCAAAGAGACAGCCGGGTAAAGAGACAGACAGGCAAAGAGATAGCCGGGGAAAGAGACAGCCCTGGAAAGAGACAGCCAGGCAAAGAGACAGCCAGGCAAAGAGACAGCCGGGCAAAGAGACTGAGACAGACAGAGACCGACACACAGAGACAGACACACAGAGACAGACACACAGAGACAGAAAGAAACTCGAAGAGAGATAGTTAGTATCCCGAGCAACGCCCGGGTACTACAGCTAGTTGCTTATATTTATATTTATATGAAGCACTATAACTTGCCATAGTGTATGTAGCTCCAAAAAAAAAACTTTTCTGGAGGGTTACTGCTTAAACCTTTATCTATACACTATATTTTTGGGTATTATTCTTGTTGCCACTCTTGGGTGTGTGGTGCCACCTACTGGCTTCCTAACTTTTGACTGTTTTCATATGATAGTTGTTCCGTCAGGAACAATTGATCTGACAGGCGCAGTTTCTATAGTTTCAAATAGTCAGTGAAGGGATTGTTATTCACAATATGTCGTGCTGCAGTTTTCTTTTGTAGGATTTATGAAATAAAAGAATGAATAGGAACAGTCTGCAGCACAATATCGGTTCATGCAAAGTAAAAAAAAAAACAAAATACAACAGCGTCCAAATCAGATCTCTCCTTTACTCCCTACATCCAATAGCTCGCTCATGTCACCTACACCTCAAAAACATTTCTAGAATTCGGCCTTTTCTTACCTTTGACTCTACAAAATCTCTTACTGTTGCTCTTATTCATTCTCTTCTGGACTTCTGCAACTCTCTACTAATCAGTCTTCCTAATTAAACTCTTCCTTCTCCAATCCATCTTAAATGTAGAAGCCAGGATCTTGTTCCTGTCCAGCTGCTACACCAATTGCCCTACCCTATGCCAGTCATTGCACTGGTTGCCAATCCACTACGGAGTCCAATATAAACGTATTACTGTCACCCACAATTTGCTCTACAGTTCTGCACAGCTCTACATCTCCTCCCTCATCTCTGTCTATCACCTTACCCGTGCTCTCAGTACCACTAGTGACCTAAGGCACTGTGCCTACTGGAGAAGATACCTGTGGACTTTTCTGCAGGTATTTCCGCAGGTTCACGCAGCAGCTCCCCGGAATCCGCAGCTATCCATTGCTGCTGATTTCAAGCGGAATGGTTGTGGAAAACGTGCTGAATTCGAGCCTTATTCCTGCGGATTTCCCCCCCTGTATCTCCATAGTAGAAAGGCAGGAAATCCGCAGGAAAATCCTCATGAATAAATGACATGCAGTTCTTTGCGGCTGCAGGAAATCCGCAGCATTTTCCGCAGGTGCAAAATCCACAGCATTGAAACAGCACTCCCCAAATCCCATAGCATAACATGGGGAGTGTCTGTACTTGCGCAAACCTGCGGATTTATCTGGAAAATCTAGAAAATCCGCAGGTATTTTCTCCTGTGGGCACAGGCCCTTAGACTGACATCCTCTATAATCCGAACCTCCCACTGCTGTCTCCAAGACTTCTCACGAGCTGCACCATTTCTTTGGAATGCAGTACCACGAGTGTGAGCCCGGTGTCATTCACTGTGATCTGATGCCCTTCAATGCGAGAAGATGGAGAGATTAATTTCTCCATCTTCTCCATTGTCTTTGTCAGCGTATATTGCACTGCACTCGGATTACATCTAACTCTTTAGATTTGACTCTTTCAGTGAAGTGACAGTTTGTGTTCTTTCCTTCATGTCAGATATCGATTACGGTTTATCCCTCTTTGATGATAAATGTAAGTTGTATGTGAAATATCTTCATGATTTGATTCCGTCTGTCGTGATGAGGTGCAGCGAGAGGTCATTGTGGTCAGACCACGTTGAGAACTACATTTGGTCCCTCGATCATATGAATACATACAGACTCGTCCTGTTCCTTCCTCCAGGACTATCAGTCTTGCGTATTTTCTGAGGATACCCCTGTGCCTGAGTTACAGTGATACAATCATCCTCATGACAGCCCACTTGCACCCTCTCCGTTGGTTTTCACTCCTCAGGGGCTTCAGGTTACTTTGATTCCTAGCTCCTTGGCTAATGGCATTACTCTTTCATTCCTTGTAGTTCCGAATATCTGGCGTTTACTCCATGACTTATTTGATGGTAAGTCTTCCACCCCCCACCGTATATCACATGCCAGAACTTGCTTTACTGTCGGATCTCCTAATAATGGATGCCTTACATCGGAATTGATTTTTTTACCTTCTAGATTCTGAGGAAATTGAGGATCCAGAACCTGAGGGTGCGTAGATAAGGGGCCATCTAGTTTGTTTTACATTATCACATCCCCAACCTATGTTCTTATGTGTCATCATATATGTAATTTTGGTGGAAACTCTTTAAAGTGCGTTGCGCTTCATCACAGGAGAAAACTTGGCTTTTAGAGGAATCACTTCTCAGTCCAGCACGTATGATAAATTTGGAGCTTCTGAGAATGCCATAGACAACTCTCCCAGCACCGTGTACATGTCCGGACATTGCTCTCATACCGACATGGATGTAGAGCCCTGGTGGAGGGTGGACCTCTTAGGCACCTACAACATCACCAAAGTGAAAATTAGGAATCGGGGTGATTGCTGCGCGGAAAGGATCAACGGAGCAGAAATTAGGATTGGAAATTCTCGAGAAAAAGGTGGAAATCGAAATCCCAGGTAAAATAAATTGTTCTATTAGTATGTAAAGAAGAGAGAGTCCGAGAGTCGGGATCACGTTAGCTCTGTGTTTCTCGCAGATGTGTTAAAATCGAATCATTGGGTCTTGGAAAGGAGGAAGAATATGTCTGTGGGATGGTCGGTCATTACGTCACCATCACCATCCCGGGCAGAGCTGGGTATCTGACACTGTGTGAGGTGAAGGTCTACGGCACTAATGTTTCAGAAGGCTACACAGGTAAGAGAGTGACTGGAGACCGTCTTTTAGTAAATTGATCAAAGAAGCAATAGTAAAGACCACTGCTCTGAAAAGTGCAAAGTGTGGGGTATGAACCAGTGTCCAACCCAATGTAAACAATGAAGAGGCTGCAGCAATCACCTGAGCCTGAGATGCAGATGTTTTTTGAGTAGCTGTAGATGAGCAATTTACCATTAAAAAATAGAAAACCGTATTTGATGTCTTTCAGCTACTCAAACTGAGTTGAAGCCGGATTTCGACAGTGAAGAACATGACCGTAAGTCTGGTAACTTTACATTAGATGATAAGTAGAGAAGACTCTTGTCACATATGTAGATCTATATTCTTTGTTTCCTTCTCCACAGTCGCTACTGAGTTGAGAAATATCCTGAAACACTCGAATGCCGGTAAGGATTCTCCTCATCTCATACTTCACCTTATCATTTGGAGACATTTCGCTTCTCCAGATATTACTCCTCCATTGTTCCTTAGCACCGAACGTGGCGATGACTGCAACAGCAACACAGTCCAGCACCGATGAAGAGGTTGCAAGTAATGCTATTGATGGTAACCTGGAGAAATGCTCCAAGACTTCATCGGACGACAATCCATGGTGGACCTTAGATCTGGGATCGGATCACAAAGTCTTCTCTATTGCGGTGACAAGCGGGAGAAACTCCAGTGCTCAGGAACTTCATAGCGCGACGATTCATGTGGGATTTTCTGCAACTGGTTATAAGAAGAACCCAATGTAAGTTCATGTCCCTTCTATTACTACCTTTTACTGTCCCTCCTGCATTTAGTCTATAGATAGGGCACCATAGTTGGATTCGTACCAGGTCTTTATAAATCTCTTCCTTGGAGTTCCCAGTGCTGAAGTTCACCCAATACAAAATAACTTAGGTTTCATTGAGCATGACAACCCCATCCAATGCTGCGTTACCTGACTTATTGCATGGCAAGTTCTAAAGCAGCATCAAAGACAAGTCAATGGAGGACTCTCCAATTCCCATCACTGAACCAATGGAGACAAAAAACTTTGAGGTTCGCAAGTTGAAGAAAATCTCACCACCAAATGGCCGCTTTACACACTACGATATATCTAACGATATGTCGTCGGGGTCATGTCGTTGGTGACGCACATCCAGCCTCGTTTGACATATCGTAGCGTGTAACACAAATGAGCGACTGTGAATGAGCAAAAATACTCACCTTATCGTTGCTCGTTGACACGTCGCTCAGTTTTCAAAAAATCGAAGTCCTTCTGTGCTCCGGTTGTTCATTGTTCCCAAGGCAGCACACGTCGCTCCGTGTGACACCTCAGGAATGATGACCTGCAGCTTACCTGCGGCCGCCGGCAATGCGGAAGGAAGGAAGTGGGCGGGATGTTTACGTCCCGCTCATCTCCGCCCCTCCGCTTCTATTGGCCGGCCGCTGTGTGACGTCGCTGTGATGCCGAACATCCCTCCCCCTTCAGGAAGAGGATGTTCGCCGCCCACAGCGAGGTCGTTCGGGAGGTAAGTGCGTGTGACGGCGGTTACCGAGTTTGTGCGACACGGGCAACAAATTGCCCGTATCGCACAAACGATGGGGGCAGGTGCGATTGCACATGCGAACGCACGATAAATTGATACGTGTAAAGCAGCCTTAAGACTCGTTAGTCAGTTACTCAACAGAAGACTGGGAAAGAAGCCAAAAAGCTTTAAGACGACCACCATTCCTGATTGTTGAGGAGATAGGAATTATTCAGAGATTTGCTTGATTCCCTGTGGGATCCTGCAGTTTGCTTATGTGTCCTATGCTGCAGACATGAGAACAGAGGATCTTCTCGTGTGGCCTCTTGTGATTTTCTTTTCCTATTTTACAGATGTGGCACCGTCTCCTCTATTGATCCCCAAAAGACGTTTTCATTCAACTGCAATGGGTTAGAGGGCCGATATGTGACCATCATGATCCCTAAACAGGCTTCTTCTCTCAGCTTGTGTGAAGTCCAAGTGTTCGCTCTCTCGGTGGATACTCCAAGTAAGATGTCAATTTTAGCATGTGGTTATTGTGGTACATCTCAATATGTCTACTGAGATCCGTGCTATTCGATCAGACCCTTCACTGATGTTCTTCATGTTTTTTGTACACATCCATCAGCCCAAAGTCTGCAAAAAGAGTCTATGGGCTGAAGGTGTGCATGGCAACTGTGCTAGAGTCGTGAAAGCACCTAATTCTGCTTCTAAGGACTCGTGCACACGACCGTATTTTTGGTCAAAGTGCTATCCGTTAAAAAAAACAACAGATTGCACTCAGACCAATGTTATTCAATGCAGTAGTGCAGGTGAACAATTTTTTTCACTTACAGATTTGGTAAGTGTCATGCTTGAAGTGGGATATGTCCGAATAGACAGCGTGACAATTGCGCTCGGACCTACGGATGTCTGGCACACTACAAAAATACCACCTACATCGGGGGACACTGGAGACTAACAACGGTGGGCTCTGGCGCTAGGGAGGGGAAGCATGGGACAACTCCTGCACTCAGCTGCATCCTACACTCCCTGGCCAGTCCTATACAGCTTCTTTCAACCTGTCGCTGAACAGGATACTTTGAACCCTAGCAGGCCCTGCGATTAACCCTTGCTAGTGAGCTGGCCGGCGAGGAACACAAGTCTCACTGCTGAACTAATACAACACAAAGGGTAGAAAGACAAACAAGGAAGAAAAGGATACAAACACAAACTCCACACCTGCAACCAGACTCTGAAGCAGCAGACGGATGGGGTCTGGTCAGAACCCCAGCAGCTCCTATCACTAAGGCGGCCAGGACAGAATGGATTCTATTAACAGCAAGGGCTGATAGGTATTGCTACTATTTGAAAGGTGGTTGGCGTGGTCACAGAGTGGCTGCACCTCACATGGACTGTGTTAATTCAGTCTTAGGGGTACTTTGCACACTACGACATCACAAGCCGATGCTGCGATGCCGAGCATGATAGTCCCCGCCCCCGTCGCAGCAGCAATATCTTGTGATTGCTGCCGTAGCGAACATTATCGCTACGGCAGCTTCACATGCACTTACCTGCCCTGCGACGTCGCTCTGGCCGGCGAAACGCCTCCTTCCTAAGGGGGCGGGTCGTGCAGCGACACACGTCACATGGCAGGCAGCCAATAGGAGCGGAGGGGCGGAGATGAATGGGACGTAAACATCCCGCCCACCTTCTTCCTTCCGCATTGCAGCCGGGATGCAGGTAAGGTGATGTTCCTCGCTCCTACGGCTTCATACACAGCGATGTGTGCTGCCTGCTAGAACGAGGAACAACATCGTACCATCGCTGCTGCGAAATTATGGAAATGTCGGACCCTACACCGATCATACCATAACGACGCTTTTGCGCTCGTTAATCGTATGTAAAAGGATTCACATACTGCGATGTCGACAGCGACGCCGGATGTGCGTCACTTTCGATTTGACCCCACCGACATCGCACCTGCAATGTCGTAGTGTGCAAAGTACCCCTTAGACTCACACTAAAAATAAAATGCCCCATTGGGACTAAATAATCTGAACACAGATTTTCTATTTCAGCTGGAGACTGGAATGGAGATCCTGAAGTTCAGAAGAATCACCATGGAGGTAAAAGACATTCATTCTGATTGGGATGTATTTCATATCTTCATATATTTAGATAATTGGGAGACATTTTTAGAATGAAATATTCATCTTGTGATGATATGTTTGCCCTTCAAGAAAAAAACGTGGCTCCTCAAGGCATTCCCACGCAGTCGTCCTATTATGGCAGAAGATCTGAAGCAACAAGAGTTATTGATGGTTCCCTGTCCAGCAATTACCTGGCTGGCGAATGCACACACACCAGGAAGGAGATGGGTCCTTGGTGGAGTTTAGACCTGTTGTCCCCTTATGAAATCTCATCTGTGGCCATAACTAATCGAGGGGACTGCTGCCGAGAGAGGATCAATGGTGCTGAGATTCGTATAGGGAACTCAGCTGAGAATGGTGGGATTGGGAACCCAAGGTAAGAGTTTTATGGCTTATGGCCGGATGTGAGGTCAGTGAGACTCCATGATGGATGTTGACCCTAAGGCCTCCTTCACACATTTACGGTATATAAAATACGTGAATTAGTGGCGATCAGTCTTTTGGATCAGTGTGTTATCATTATGTCCGATTTTACCATCAGTGTCATCGGTGTTTTTCATGAATGGCTAAAGAAATTACAAAGTTTCTCCCATACTTTGCAATGTTAAACACGCAGAGCATACGGATTATACACAGACGTCATCCGAGTGCTGTACGTGTTTTTGAAGGACCCATAGATTCAAATTGGCCCTGGTCATCTGTGCTGCCAGTAAAAGACAGACATGTCCCGTGAGGATTGCACGGACATTCAGTCTGTGTAATAAAACAGACATGAGCAGCCCCATAGGTTATGGGTACGTATATTAAAAAAAAAAAAAGCCACACGTACCGGAAACACAGATGTGTGAAGGAGGCCTAAAAAAGTAGAAGCCCAATATGGAAGAGGTCATAATAAAGTGAACAAGACAGGAAATCAGTCACGTGAGCCCAGTCCAGATCCTCCATACATATCTCCCACCTTCTTAACCAGCAGTGACCGTTCTCATTGTGTTTGGGAACCAAACATATGAACATTCAGTCTGCACCAATCAGACCTTCATGGTATATATACCGAGTTTACCTGTAAATAATATAGGGTCTTATATTAATTTTTGCACTGAAAGATGCGCTAGGGCCTATTTTCAGGGGATGTCTTATAATTTTAATTGCTGTATGCGGCCTCATTGTGTTGCTGTAAGCCCTGAAAAATTTATAGACAAGTGCCTGTTGTTACTGCAAAATGAATATTCATCCTTCTTCCGCCCACCCCTCTGTGCCGGTATCAGTGATTCGGTCAGATAGCTGTATTCCTCACCTGACGATCGCAGTGCAATCCTTGGACTCACCAGTAGCTCTGCTCACCTCAGTATGTCAGCTGCATAGAAATATGTCGCGGGCGGAGGAGGGGACGCTGCGCTCACCCACTGCTCGGGTCCGGCTACTGCTGCTGCTGCTGCTCGGTGGTGGCTCGAGCGGTGGGCCGGATCCCGGGGACTCGAGCGGCGTTCCTCGCCCGTGAGTGAAAGGGGGTGGTTTGGTTTAGGGATATTGTCCGTGACGCCACCCACGGTTGTGGTGAGATTGGTGACACCACCGCTGCTCTGGACGGGGATCCCGGGAGCGATGACAGGGAGCAGCTTGGATGTTGGTTCTCCCCTCCGTGGGTAGGGGGTTGGTTGTCCCGGGGCCCGGTGAGGGGTAGGGATGGATGGCAGGCGGGTTACGGGGCCTGGTGAGGTGCAGGGTCACGGGGGCAGCGCTGTGCCGCACGGCAAGGTGGTACTCACTCAGCCAATGACGAATGCAAAGTCTCCGGTAAAACCAACGGCTGGATGGATGGGTCCCACAGACGGCTGCGGTGTTTCTCCTCCCGGCAGGTTGATGGTGACTGCCTTTCCCTGCACCTGTGTAGTGTGTACGGTTCCAATGGGTTCCCACCGGTAACCCACTCCCCAGCTTGGATGGGTGCTGAAGGAGCCCCTTTTGCCCGCAGGCTCTGGCCCTGGGAACTGTAGCCTTGGCGGTGACTGTGTTTCCCTTTACGGTTTGAGCTGTCGCCTTCAATTGGGTCTTGACTGCTGGGAAACCCCGGAGGTTCCCTTCGGTAACGGATTTGACAAATTCAACGGCGACTCCTAGCCTTGTCGGGGTCCGTAAGCCCTTCCGGATGGTGCTGGCTTCTCTTTGTTCACCGGTCTGGTACCGCCGGGCCACCGCCCGTCCACGGTCCTTACGGCTCACTCTAATCGGCCTCTCCTGCAGACGGTCACCACCGTTTGCCAACCTTGCTGTACCGTCCGGGTCACACACCCGGACGCCGTCAGACTGCTCCTCTACCACTTCACCTCTTCCAACTTCAAAACTCAACTCTAATCTGATCTGCTTTTCCCGCCTCCAGGACTGTGAACTCCTTGGTGGGCGAGACCAACCGCCTGGCCCACCCCCTGGTGTGGACATCAGCCCCTGGAGGAAGGCAACAAGAATTTTGTGTTTGACTTCGGTGTGCCTAACCGGGGTGTGGGGTGTGTTGGTGTACTTCGGTGACGACCTGGCTTGTCCAGGGCGCCACAAATACACACTGACACGCTCGGGCCAGGAGAGCCGCTGGCCGGTCCGAACATTGCTATGCAAACATCCAATGAGGAATACAGCAGTCTGACTGAATCACTGACACCAAGAGGTGGGCAGGGAAAGGGGGAAATATTCATTTTGTATTAACAGCAGGCGAGTACAGCAGTCTGACTGCACCAATCACTGATGGCAGCACAGACGGGTGGGTGGGGGAAGGTGTGAATATTCATTTTGATTTAACAGCGAGCGAGTACAACAGTCTGACTGCACCAGTCATGGACACTGGCACAGAGGGCAGGGTAGGCGTGGAAGGGGTAAATATTCATTTTGTATTAACAGTGGGCAAGTACAGCAGTCTGACTGCACCAATCACTGATGCCGGCACAGAGGGGTAGACGGGGGAAGGGGTGAATATTCATTTTGTTTTAACAGTGGGCGAGTAACGTAGTCTGACTGTACCAATCACGGATGTTGAAAAGAGGGGTGGGCGGGGGAAGGGGTAAATATTCATTTTGTATTAACAGGGGGCAACTACAGCATTCTTACTGCACCAATTACTGACGCCGGCACAGAGGTGTAGGCAGAGGAAGGGGTGAATATTCATTTTGTATTACAGTGGGGGCATGACTATACATTTTTCAGGGCTTACAAGAACACAGCGGGGCAACATACAGTAATAAAGGTTACATACAATATCCTGAAAGGGCTGAACAAGCCCTATTTCAGGATACTATTAGTATGATAAACCACAACTAGGGCATCATTTTGGAGTAGTGCTTATATTTTAAGTAAACTGTAAAAGGCCTAAAAATCTTGCTAGGGCTTATTTTCGACTTACTGGCCCCTTAGACTGGTTGCGTGCAGCTAAGGACAATGCTCTTTCTTTCAGGTGTGGAGTTGTCTTCCGAATGAATTATGGGGAAACGTTGTCCTTCAACTGCAAAGGAATGGAGGGGAGATATGTGACGATAGTGATACCCGACCAGAATCAGTACCTGTCATTGTGTGAAGTTCAAGTGTTTGGGGAACTCGCTAAAAAAGAAGGTAAGGAAAGTGTACTTGGGCATATGCCTCACAGTCTCACTGCCAGGGTGGGCTCCAAAAGTGAGAATGCACAGAAACTCTGAGGTTTCATTAAGTTGTCCCTTGGTAAAAATGAGTTCACCATAAATTCGGTCCCACATAAGTAGCGATTCATCCACCTTTTTGGTGCTGGGCGTCAATGGTGGACTTCAAAGGTCCTCCACAACAGCACATAGGACTTAAGGTTCAAGGTAAATAGTAATATCAGACTTACATCTTTTATATATTATTTCCTAATTGTTTCAGGTATAGAAGAATCAATTGCAGTTCCTCTTACTCTGGAAGGTAAGTAACAAAAGTCTGAGATTGCTCAGAAATACAAAGTTGTCATAAAATGAGACCACCCCAACCTGTGCCGCACATTAAGTAGTGATGCATTTGTTTTTGGGATGCGGGGTGCCAAGGTGGGCTCCAACACTCCATTCTACCATGTAGCCCGAAGAAGCAAACAAAATCCCTGACCACAGGTAAAAAAGGAACCCATGTACAACTCTGAGCATAGAAGAAGACAGGGGAGGTCGTAGACTGGGATGTAGGAGAAAAGGAAGACTCTCTACAAATGTTCCCCAAAAAGACGTGTCTTATGACATCTGCGGAGCGCCACCTAATGTCACAAGGGGAACAGCACTGCCGGGGGTAACGTGTGGGGTAGTATTGAGAGCAGATTAGTCATCCACCACCATTATGGATATGTGTTCTACATGGGGTCACCGATATCCCCGCCTTGTCGCCTTAAGCCTCCAATCCCACACACCACAATGGCAGCACAGAGGATATAAGGTTCAAGGGAATTGTGATATCAGACTTACAGTGCCTACAAGTAGTATTCAACCCCCTGCAGATTTAGCAGGTTTACACATTCGGAATTAACTTGGCATTGTGACATTTGGACTGTAGATCAGCCTGGAAGTGTGAAATGCACTGCAGCAAAAAAGAATGTTATTTCTTTCTTTTTTTTTTTTTTTTTTTTAAATTGTGAAAAGTTTATTCAGAGGGTCATTTATTATTCAACCCCTCAAACCACCAGAATTCTGTTTGGTTCCCCTAAAGTATTAAGAAGTATTTCAGGCACAAAGAACAATGAGCTTCACATGTTTGGATTAATTATCTCTTTTTCCAGCCTTTTCTGACTAATTAAGACCCTCCCCAAACTTGTGAACAGCACTCATACTTGGTCAACATGGGAAAGACAAAGGAGCATTCCAAGGCCATCAGAGACAAGATCGTGGAGGGTCACAAGGCTGGCAAGGGGTACAAAACCCTTTCCAAGGAGTTGGCCCTACCTGTCTCCACTGTTGGGAGCATCATCCGGAAGTGGAAGGCTTATGGAACTACTGTTAGCCTTCCACGGCCTGGACAGCCTTTGAAAGTTTCCACCCGTGCCGAGGCCAGGCTTGTCAGAAGAGTCAAGGCTAACCCAAGGACAACAAGGAAGGAGCTCCAGGAAGATCTCATGGCAGTGGGGACATTGGTTTCAGTCAATACCATAAGTAACGTACTCCACCGCAATGGTCTCCGTTCCAGACGAGCCCATAAGGTACCTTTACTTTCAAAGCGTCATGTCAAGGCTCGTCTACAGTTTGCTCATGATCACTTGGAGGACTCTGAGACAGACTGGTTCAAGGTTCTCTGGTCTGATGAGACCAAGATCAAGATCTTTGATGCCAACCACACACGTGACGTTTGGAGACTGGATGGCACTGCATACGACCCCAAGAATACCATCCCTACAGTCAAGCATGGTGGTGGCAGCATCATGCTGTGGGGCTGTTTCTCAGCCAAGGGGCCTGGCCATCTGGTCCGTATCCATGGGAAGATGGATAGCACGGCCTACCTGGAGATTTTGGCCAAGAACCTTCGCTCCTCCATCAAGGATCTTAAGATGGGTCGTCATTTCATCTTCCAACAAGACAATGACCCAAAGCACACAGCCAAGAAAACCAAGGCCTGGTTCAAGAGGGAAAAAAATCAAGGTGTTGCAGTGGCTAGTCAGTCTCCTGACCTTAACCCAATTGAAAACTTGTGGAAGGAGCTCAAGATTAAAGTCCACATGAGACACCCAAAGAACCTAGATAACTTGGAGAAGATCTGCATGGAGGAGTGGGCCAAGATAACTCCAGAGACCTGTGCCGGCCTGATCAGGTCTTATAAAAGACGATTATTAGCTGTAATTGCAAACAAGGGTTATTCCACAAAATATTAAACCTAGGGGTTGAATAATAATTGACCCACACTTTTATGTTGAAAATTTATTAAAATTTAACTGAGCAACATAACTTGTTGGTTTGTAAGATTTATGCATCTGTTAATAAATCCTGCTCTTGTTTGAAGTTTGCAGGCTCTAACTTATTTGCATCTTATCAAACCTGCTAAATCTGCAGGGGGTTGAATACTACTTGTAGGCACTGTACATCTATAATATTTTCTTTCCCATTTCTTACAGATATAAAACTTTCTACTACCGTTCCTCCTACAGCCATACGTAAGTAAGACGAGTCTGAGATGGCACAGAAAATAAGTTTATCCCAACCTCACCACCCTAGATAGGATCCGCCCCTATGCGCCGAGCCGGATACCTGACCCTAGGAATCCCTAGTGCTGGGTCCTAAATAGGGAACGGATGGGATGAGCTCTTTGTCAACCCCACTAAACAATTATAGAAGACATAAGGGGGACATACAAGGGGAAAAGCATGAGCTACTTATCTACAGATGACTTATGTAGAAGTTCAGCAAAACTTTCTGCAACAATACCTCAGAGGAGTACACCCAGGACTTGAATAATCTGAAAAATATCACCAGTGTGACGCCCTGGCCGGGACAGGTAGTCACAAATAGGGCCCCGCATTACACCAGTCTCTCACCAGGTAACACAGCCGACCATGTACACCCTAGTCACCTCCCTCAGGGCTGATGGGCACACCAGGGGGCGGAACCAGGCGGTTGGAAGACGACCATGAAGGAGTCCTGATAGCTTGAGGCAGGAGAAAGTACAGAACAGATGACACAACAGTTTGAGAGTTCAAGGAGAGAGGAGGTCAGGCCTGTGAGTGGCAGGCCTGAGGCAAACTGACAGGTGCCAGGGTCGGAGCCCTGGTGCCTTAGGCTAGGAGGGAGACAGTGGTCTCGTCTGCAGGAGCCAGGAAGACGGCTAGGTGGAACCGTGGTGGACCGGAGCAGGGTGGTGTCCCGCCGGTACCGAATCAGGGAACCGACCCAGAAACCGGAGCACAAAGGGGGGTACTCAGACCGACTGGGGACTAGTTAATTAACTGATTGAGGCAAGGACTTTAGGTCCTGTCCCATCCAAAGTCCCGAAAGAAGACAACAGCCCACCGAGGGGGATAGAAGCCCACCACCAAGGCTCAGAGATCCCACGGGCCAGCGTCTGCGGGCAAGGGCTCCCTAGGCCGTCACAAGCCGGGAGCGGACTCCTGAAGTTGCAGGCTCAGGTAGTCCAAGGTTCACAAAGGTGTGGGAGAAAGACAGAGACCACCAGCCGGGTGGGGGACCAGAACGCAGCCGGCTGTGGGCACCGACCACCATCATTTTGGTTTACCAGAGACTTGTGTGTTTCCTTCAATAGTGAGTACACCAGCACCCTGCAGTCGCCCATCTCCCTACACCAACGCCCACTGAGTCCCGGGGCCACCATCCCTGCCGACGGAGGGGTTAACAACTTGCTGCACAACATCTCCCCCGGGTGTCCCGTCCCAGCAGCGGTAGTTTTCAACCTCACCACACCCCGTGGGTGGCGTCACGAACTCTAATACGGCCAAGCGGTACATATACGTCCAACCCCCCCACCTTTTCATTCGGAGTGTACGTAGGACCCCCGGATCTGGAGACCCTCGAGCCACCCACAGAAGATCCGGATCCGAGCAGCGGTGGCTGCTGGTCACGGGGGCGGCACACCAGCACCAGTCCACAGGAAGGAAGAGGTATATAAGCACCAAGAGAATACTGATGATCAGCAGCTGGGTGGAAGGCGAGCTCCTGCTGGGTCCAAAAGGGGAGAGGAAAGCTACCTATACCAATGAATACTGACAGCAGAAACAATGGAAAGTCAGGGAGCATTCTGCGCAGCCAAACACTGTGACTGTCTTTCATCCGTGACACCCCAGTGACAACTTGTTCAATTTTACCACCCATGTGTCAACCGTTCTTCTCCTATGAAAATAAAAAGTGATGGTGGTTTTTCAAACTTCTACTTGCAACCAGCCAGTGAATAGAAGACCGGACACGGGTGCAGCTTGGTTCTGCTTCTGGTGGGACTACTATCCACTGCATGATGTGCCCCTGGTCATGGACCAGGGCTGTCAGCCTGCTGGTTTTTTTCCCGCAGACTCATCCACTTGAAAGGGACCAAACTTGGACATGTCTCCATCGGATATGTGAAAATCCAATATAACGTGTCCATGTGCCCACCATAGTATGAAGCTTGGATGTGTGAGCTCGGCCTCTTTTTCTAATCATTTTTGTTTTCTTAACTTTTACAGGTAAAGAAGATGCAACTGTCGCTCATCCTGTGGTGGCAGGTATGTATTACGATCCATAGATCAAGTAGAAAAATGAAGGTCTCATTAAGATGCCTCTTAGCTAAGCGTCACCCTGAGCTGGGCTCAACTTTAGAAGTGATTGATTTGTTTTGTTTTTTATTTATTTTTAGATCTTAGCTCGAAATATTTCAGTTTCCCGAGAGAAAGTAACACAGATTATGTTGTCCTTACTCCGGCTCAGCCCATGAGACTCCAAGCCTTTACGCTCTGTATGAACCTGTTCTTGAATGTCTCAGACAACCGGGAGACCATCTTGTTTTCTTATCGCACCTCCTCATATGATGAGCTGAACCTCTGGGTGGAAATGAATGGGGACTTAGGGTTTTACATGAGCGGGGAGGGATTAATGTTTCCAAATTTCGATACGAGCAAGGAATGGAACCATCTTTGTCTGACTTGGGAATCCAAAAATGGCCGCTGTGAACTGTGGAACAATGGCAAAAGAATTGGAAACAAGGTTTATCATAGGGGTCACACCGTGCGGCCGGGTGGCATGGTGATTCTGGGGCAAGATCAAGACCAACTCGGAGAAAGCTTCGACAGTGCCCAGAGCTACGTGGGAAGCATTAAAGATCTGAACATGTGGCAGAGAGTGCTGTCAGTAAAAGCCCTCAAATCCGTATTTAGAGGCAGTAAAACGCAGAAGGGAGACATTTTTGATTGGAGTAACTTGTCTTACGACCTGAGGGGAAATGTGCAACTGGTTTGATAGAAATGGAGTCAATTAGTGGTGGAGAGTGTCTTTGTTATTCTGGTGGTATATGTGTGTCCAACAATAAAATCTTCAGTTCAGCTCCGTGTGATGTCATCGATGCAGAAACTGTGACATCATCAGGTACCAAAAAGATCCACACTGCAAATATAAACTTCACCAAATGCTCCATAGAGTAATAAAGGACTTGCACATAGCTGAAGCGCAGATATGGGACCACCAAGTATGGTCCACAGACAACAATGGAAAGTCCCCATGGGCACTGGTGGTCTGTAGAAGAACCAGTAATACATGAACCTTACATATCGCCATTTATTAAAGCATCAGGGCTCTAATCTGCGAGCGTCATATGTGCTAGGGGAATAAAATACAGTAACCTAACAGCATAATGTCAGTCAGCTGCATGTAAAGCCAACAGTATATTGTTGTGTACTAACAGGTGCAAGTAGTCGTGGGAAAGGGACATAATCTGAGATATGTAGGTCACGTCTGGGCACTGGTTTACAGGACACCCTGGAAACAATGTAAAGCTTCCCTTCACATGTGTGTATAAAACATGTATGTGAAAAACTGGTAGCAATGTAATCAGTGTTTTCCATCAGCGTGCCATCCGTTTTTTTCCAGTATGGCTAAAGAAATAAAAATATTACAAAGCTTCTCCTACATGTTTAATGTTAAACACGTACAGCACACGGACGGCACACGGATTATACACAGACACCATCCGTGTGCTGTATGTGTTTTTCACGGATCTATAGACTTGTATTGGCCTATGTCATTCGTGCTGCCAGAAAAAGGCAGACATGCGAACAGCACCATAGGTTATAATGGGTACGTGAGGTATCTGGGAACAAAATGGATTCCACTTAGAACGACGGAGGGGTGAAGGAGACCTAAAATTAAACCCACAAACCTTATAAAGGATCTGCGTGTGACTATGATCTGGTCTGATCACTATGCGAAGTCGGGAAGGAGATTGTATGACCTCAGTAACATACAGACCGGCGCCACGTATGATACTGTTTGTCATTGCCCGGCACTCTACCGCCGCCGGATCATCACGAACTCCACTCGCTTTCCATATGTGGCTCAGATGTTACTGTACCAGGGGACACCACTCCCCACACTCACTCGTCCACTCCCTTATCACAAAAGGCTGAAAATGAGCTACCGTAGGTGCCCCCCACAGCCAGTTTTCATATCCACATCACACTTGTTGCTGCTACCACTTGCCATTTTTTCAGGCCAACGAGACGCCTGCACTGGGTCATACACTAGCACACACACACACACCCATCTTTCCCGAGCACCTGATAGGTACTCTCTTACACTCTGGAATATACAAGGTACCAAAACCAAGCTATACTCACCCCCTTCAGGGTTTTATGGGCACGTTTAGAGCAGCGAGGAACAAACTTACTACATTTTAGATTTAATATAAAAAAGAAGTACAGTGCTTAAAAAAGTTACAAAAGATGGAATAAAAGTCCCACATGGACAAGGGGATGTCTGGTGCACAGCGCAACACAGAGGTACAACGGGGATTGAAAGGGGGTAGGAAGGCCCTTATGGTAGGGAGAGGGTAGATGGGCCACCACCTGACACTAACTTGGTTCTGCTCCCTTAGCTCCTAAACATCCCTAAGCGGGTCCTTCCCCCCGCCGCCGTCACGTGCCTGGTCCCTAGCTGTCCCTCCACGCACCCTGTCAAGTGCCAAGGCTGGTGAGTTCACTAGATTTCTGCACTACAGTAATAAGACTCAGGGAAAGGAAGATAGACAGGGGGACATAGACAAAAGGATATACAACAAACTTCACAGCTGCAGCCAAACACCAGGGCTGCAACCAACACGGCTCCAACAAATTCCAAATTCTTCCTCCACGGTGGTGAGCTTAGAATGATTGCAAATCTGACTAGTCCAGGGCGTCACATATGCAAGAAGATTTGTAGTTTATTTCTTGATTTTTTCACACGTTAAAATCACTGATGGCGAAAACTGACAGTTATCAAACACTGATGATACTCAGATCAAAAACAATAAAGAACAGTGCATGTTTTTACGCACCTGAAAAACACATGCAAATCTAAATGAAGCCTTAGTGCACAGTAATGTAAAAACCACACTGCTGTGGTCTCAGGTTGCTTCTCTTAACCACTGCATGGTTCAGAAACTGTGAAGCAATTGAAGGAAAGGAGGTTTATTCTTTTGGCCGACTTCCACTGGGAAACTACCTACTCTCTATAATTCTTGTATAAAGGGACGAATGAGGAAAACGGCTGCCGGTGCCTCCTGAATTGGCTTCACCCGTGAAAACTCATCGGCTGCTCCACTGTCTAAGTGACATGGTGTGCACGCAGTGCTTGACTTTTCGGAGCCGCTGGCTGCACTTTTATAACCACGGCATTCAATCCATTCAGCGTTTTATGTTAGGTTGTTTTTTTTTTGTTTTTTTTTTACCATTCAAATGGATGTTTAAAAACCATATGAAAAAAAACGCAGAAAAAAATAATCAAAAACATTGATAATGTTTACAGTGTTTTTACTACCAACACACTATTAGTGCAGAAAAAAAGCACTGTGTGAATATATCCTTAAAGCTTCTTTCACAAGTCTGCGTAAAACACATACGTGTTTCATGGTCCGTGATGAAGGTGCGTATGTGTGTGTGTTACGTGTCCTGTCTTTGTGCTGTCCATCTGATATCCAGATAACACACGGACATCATGAGCTGGTATACTTACCTGTCTGCGGCGCAGCTGTTACTTCCATCTGAGTGCAATGAATATTCATAAAGCATAATGAACAGCACCCGGAAGTAACAGCAGCGCCGAAGACAGGAAAGTATAAAAAATATGCACTGCACTCAGCGCAGACCTGGAAGCAACAGCAGCTCTGGTTTAAGCTGCACTTACATGAATTTCTGCAACCTCTGAGGAGTGGAAATTTCTACAACAAATTTGACACATATAAATACACTCTGTGCAGAATTATTAGGCAAATTAGTATTTTGATCACATGATACTTTTATACCTGTTGTCCTACTCCAAGCTGTATAGGCTGAGAGCCAACTACCAATTAAGTAAATCAGGTGATGTGCATCTCTGTAATGAGGAGGGGTGCGGTGTAATGACATCTGCACCCTATATAAGGTGTGCTTAATTATTAGGCAACTTCCTTTCCATTGGCAAAACAGGTCAGAAGAGAGATGTGACGGGCTCTGAAAATTCCAAACTTGGGAGATGTCTTGCAGAGGGATGCAGCAGTCTTGAAATTGCCAATTGAAGTGTGATCACCGAACAATCAAGCGTTTCATGGCAAATAGCCAACAGGGTCGCAAGAAGAGTGCTGGGCAAAAAAGGCGCAAAATAACTGCTCATCTAATGGAGTAACCTATTTCAGTAGTCTTGTGTCACAGAGAAAATGCTTATGATTAAGGACTCTCTTGTTTTTACCGCAGTCCGAAACGCGTTAAGTCTCTTGTGAGGTACACCGCTTGGTCTCCACAGGTACTTTTTTAACCATGGAAATAAAGTTTTTTGATGTTTTTATAATATAATCGTGCCGGATCCTTTTTTCCACTACTCCTTACCCTCGATTACCGGCTGGGACCTCCCGGTGGATGCCGTGCATGTGGATTTCAACACTCAGACAGCAGGTGAGGTGAAAAACCTTTTTCCTCCACATGCAAAATAACTGCCCATGAATTGAGGAAAATCAAGCGTGAAGCAGCCAAGATGCCATTTGCCACCAGTTTGGCCATATTTCAGAGCTGCAACGTTACTGGAGTATCAAAAAGCACAAGGTGTGCCATACTCAGGGACATGGCCAAGGTAAGGAAGGCTGAAAAACGACCACCTCTGAACAAGAAACATAAGATAAAACGTCAAGACTGAGCCAAGAAATATCGTAAGATTGATTTTTCAAAGGTTTTATAGACTGATGAAATGAGAGTGACTCTTGGTGGGCCAGATGGATGGGACAGAGAGCTCCACTCCGACTCAATTTCTTGCATGGAATATCCTTCTTTCTTCGGCGCTCCATTGGGAGACCCAGACGATTGGGTGTATAGCTACTGCCTCCGGAGGCCACACAAAGCATTACACTAAAAAGTGTAAGGCCCCTCCCCTTCTGGCTATACACCCCCCGTGGGATCACGGCTGCTCAGTTTTCAAGCTTTGTGCGAAGGAGGTCAGACATCCACGCATAGCTCCACTGTTTAGTCAGCAGTAGCTGCTGACTATATCGGATGGAAGAAAAGAGGGCCCATACTAGGGCCCCCAGCATGCTCCCTTCTCACCCCACTTTCGTTGGCGGTGTTTGTTAAGGTTGAGGTACCCATTGCGGGTACGGAGGCTGGAGCCCACATGCTGTTTTCCTTCCCCATCCCCCTGAAGGGCTCTGGTGAAGTGGGATCTTACCGGCCTCCAGACTCTGAGGCCGGGCTCCATCCACAGACCCGGAGATCCTGCTGGATACGGAGCTGGGTACCATCAGGGACAAGGCCCTGCAACATTCAGGTACTCTGTGTCCCCGTGCAGACAGGCACAGACACACTCCAGCGTTGCTGGGCGTTCTAGTGCGCCGGGGACAGTAGCGCTGTGCGCCTGGGTTTTACTCACTGCAGCTTAGCTGAGTGAGTTTATGTGGGGAACGACCGCGCCGGCCGCCATGGAGGCAGCGGCGCGGCTGAGACTTGTAGTGCGCCGGGGACTTCGCGCCGACCGTGCTTTTACGACGGCAGCGCTGATAAATCTAGTCCCCGGCTTCTGCGGCCTAGTTACGTTCGTTCCCGCCCCCAGCCCTGTCAGTCAGGGCAGGGGAGAGACGCTGTACAATAGCAGCGCCGAGGGCTGGAGTCTTATTTACATACTCCAGCCCTCTCACTGGGCACAGTGGGACGCCAGTTTCCCGCTCGTTGTCTGCACACGCCCACGGCCCGCCCCTCTTCACAGGACGCCGGCAGCCATTCCTGCACGCAGTCTGAGCTGGAGAACGGACAAGCCCTGGGAGACCCAGACAGGGGATTCTGGCGACCACACACCCGCTATTAGGCGGGCGGTAAGCAGCACCTAAGTGCTGACCCCACTAGTGCCACAGTGTTGTTTTGTGTACTTTTGTTTGTACATATATATATATTGCACTGTACGGTCGCTTCTTGGCTTATACCCCTATATTGCTCTGAGGAGACAACAGCATGTCATCCGCAAAAAGCAAGGGTGCCAAGGCACGGGCTTCATATGCTGCCTGTACCGCATGTGGGGCTGATCTACCAGCAGGTTCCACTGACCCCCATTGTGTGCAATGTTCGGTCCCTGTGCCACTTCGACAGCCGGAGTCTATGCTAGTAGTGGCCCAGGCAGAGACGCCTGTGAACCCGGCCCCGGTGACGGGGACAGAGTTTGCAGTTTTTGCTGATAAGATGTCTGTGACTATGACAAAAATTCTAGAAACCTTGCAGTCCAGGCCGGTCACCCAGACCATGGGCACTGCTGATTCAGGCCCCCCTCAGTTGGAACTAATCCGTGCTCCAACGGGGTCCCAGACATCACAGGCTGAAGGCTCGGACTCGGACGACAGTCCCAGGCAGCCTAAGCGAGCTCGCTGGGAGAGACACTCGGCGTCATCACGCTGGTCAGGGTCTCAGCGGGAGGATTCTCTGTATGATGAGACAGAGCTAGGTGATCAGGAGTCTAATCCTGAGACTGCTCTCAACCTGGATACCCCTGATGGTGACGCCATGGTGAATGATCTTATAGCGGCCATCAATAGACTGCTGGATATTTCTCCTCCAGCGGAGGAAGCAGCAGCACAGCAGGAGAAATTCCATTTTAGGTATCCCAAACGTAAATTGAGCTCTTTTCTGGACCACGCGGACTTCAGAGAAGCAGTCCAGAAACACCATGCTTCTCCAGATAAGCGTTTCTCCAAACGTCCTAAGGATACCCGTTATCCCTTTCCTCCTGACGTGGTCAAACGCTGGACCCAGTGTCCAAAGGTGGACCCCCCAATCTCCAGGCTTGCGGCTAGATCCATAGTTGCAGTGGAAGATGGGGCTTCACTTAAGGATGCCAATGACAGACAGATGGACCTCTGGTTGAAATCTGTCTATGAAGCTATCGGTGCGTCGTTTGCTCCAGCATTCGCAGCCGTGTGGGCACTCCAAGCTATTTCAGCTGGTCTGGCGCAGGTGGACTCGATTATACGTCCATCGGTGCCGCAAGTGGCGTCCTTGACCTCGCAAATGTCTGCGTTTGCAACTTACGCTATCAATGCGGTCTTGGACTCTACCAGCCGTACGTCAATGGCGTCCGCCAACTCGGTGGTTTTACGCAGAGCCTTATGGTTAAAAGAATGGAAAGCAGATTCTGCTTCCAAAAAATGCTTAACCAGTTTACCATTATCTCAAGACAGGCTGTTTGGTGAGCAATTGGCGGAAATCATTAAACAGTCCAAGGGTAGGGCTCTTCCTTACCCCAGCCCAGATCAAGCAAACCTCAGCAGTGGAAGGGACAGTCGAGGTTTCGGTCCTTTCGAGGTTCGGGCAGAACCCAATTCTCCTCGTCCAAAAGGACTCAGAAGGAGCAGAGGAGCTCAGATTCCTGGCGGACTCACTCACGCCCAAAGAAAGCAGCCGGAGGAACCGCTTCCAAGCCGGCTGCCTCATGACTTTCAGCCTCCTCCCTCCGCATCCTCGGTCGGTGGCAGGCTCTCCCGCTTTTGCGGCATTTGGCTGCCACAGGTCAAAGACCGGTGGGTAACAGACATTTTGTCTCACGGGTACCGGATAGAGTTCAGTTCTCGTCCTCCGCCTCGGTTCTTCAGAACTTCCCCACATCCCGACCGAGCCGATGCTCTTCTGCAAGCGGTGTGCTCGCTAAGGGCAGAGGGAGTGGTGATCCCTGTTCCTCTTCAGGAAAGAGGTCAAGGTTTTTACTCCAATCTGTTTGTGGTGCCAAAAAAGGACGGCTCTTTCCGTCCTGTTCTGGACCTAAAACTGCTCAACAAGCACGTGAAAACCAGGCGGTTCCGGATGGAATCCCTCCGCTCCGTCATTGCCTCGATGTCTCAAGGAGATTTCCTAGCATCAATAGACATCAAAGATGCTTATCTCCACGTGCCGATTGCTCCAGAGCACCAGCGTTTTCTACGCTTCGTTATAGGAGACGAACACTTTCAGTTCATAGCCCTGCCGTTTGGTCTGGCGACAGCCCCACGGGTTTTCACCAAGGTCATGGCAGCAGTGGTAGCAGTCTTGCACTCTCAGGGACACTCGGTGATCCCTTACTTGGACGATCTACTTGTCAAGGCACCCTCTCAAGAGGCATGCCAACACAGCATGAACGTTGCGCTGGAGACTCTCCAGAATTTCGGGTGGATCATCAACTTTTCAAAGTCAAATCTGTCACCGACCCAATCACTAACATATCTTGGCATGGAGTTTCATACTCTCTCAGCGACAGTGAAGCTTCCGATGGACAAGCAGCGTTCCCTACAGACAGGGGTGCATTCTCTCCTTCAAGGCCAGTCGCACCCCTTAAGACGCCTCATGCACTTCCTGGGGAAGATGGTGGCAGCAATGGAGGCAGTCCCGTTTGCGCAGTTTCATCTGCGCCCACTTCAATGGGACATTCTCCGCCAATGGGACGGGAAGTCGACGTCCTTGGACAGGAAAGTCTCCCTTTCCCAGACGGCCAAGGACTCTCTTCAATGGTGGCTTCTTCCCACCTCATTATCACAAGGAAGGTCCTTCCTACCCCCATCCTGGGTGGTGGTCACGACAGACGCGAGTCTGTCAGGGTGGGGAGCAGTTTTTCTCCACCACAGGGCTCAGGGTACGTGGACTCAACAGGAGTCCACCCTTCAGATCAATGTTCTGGAAATCAGGGCAGTGTATCTTGCCCTACAAGCCTTTCAGCGGTGGCTGGAAGGAAAGCAGATCCGAATTCAGTCGGACAACTCCACAGCGGTGGCATACATCAACCACCAAGGCGGGACACGCAGTCGGCAAGCCTTCCAGGAAGTCCGGCGGATTCTGATGTGGGTGGAAGCCACGGCTTCCACCATATCCGCAGTTCACATCCCCGGCGTAGAAAACTGGGAAGCGGACTTCCTCAGTCGCCAGGGTATGGACGCAGGGGAATGGTCCCTTCACCCGGACGTGTTTCAGGAAATCTGTCGTCGCTGGGGAAGGCCGGACGTCGATCTAATGGCGTCCCGGCACAACAACAAGGTCCCAACTTTCATGGCACGGTCTCGCGATCGCAGAGCTCTGGCGGCAGATGCCTTAGTGCAAGATTGGTCGCAGTTCCAACTGCCCTATGTGTTTCCCCCTCTGGCACTCTTGCCCAGAGTGCTACGCAAGATCAGGTCCGATTGCCGCCGCGCCCTGCTCGTCGCCCCAGACTGGCCGAGAAGGTCGTGGTATCCGGATCTGTGGCATCTCACGGTCGGCCAACCGTGGGCGCTACCAGACCGGCCAGACTTACTGTCACAAGGGCCGTTTTTCCATCTGAATTCTGCGGCCCTGAACCTGACTGTGTGGCCATTGAGTCCTGGATACTAGCATCTTCAGGATTATCTCAAGGGGTCGTGGCCACCATGAGACAGGCTAGGAAGCCCATATCTGCTAAGATCTACCACAGAACGTGGAAGATTTTCTTATCCTGGTGCTCGGCACAGGGAGTGTCCCC
This sequence comes from Anomaloglossus baeobatrachus, assembly GCF_048569485.1. Lineage (NCBI taxonomy): Eukaryota > Metazoa > Chordata > Amphibia > Anura > Aromobatidae > Anomaloglossus > Anomaloglossus baeobatrachus. Next base: position 53,694,074 of record NC_134360.1, on the reverse strand, counting down.
CTGGCCATTTGCATTGCCTACTTTTCTTTCCTTCCTGCAATCTGGTTTGGAAAAAGGCTTATCGCTCGGCTCCCTTAAAGGGCAAGTCTCAGCGCTATCGGTATTTTTTCAAAAACGTCTAGCACGACTTCCTCAGGTACGCACGTTCCTGCAGGGGGTTTGTCACATCGTCCCTCCGTACAAACGGCCGTTAGATCCATGGGATCTGAACAGGGTACTAGTTACTCTACAGAAGCCGCCCTTCGAGCCTCTGAAAGATGTTTCACTTTCTCGGCTCTCACAGAAAGTGGCCTTTCTGGTAGCGGTCACGTCTCTTCGGAGGGTATCCGAGCTGGCAGCGCTGTCATCCAAAGCTCCCTTCCTGGTTTTTCACCAGGACAAGGTAGTGCTGCGCCCGATTCAGGAGTTTCTCCCTAAGGTGGTATCCTCTTTTCATCTCAATCAGGATATCTCCTTGCCTTCCTTTTGTCCTCATCCAGTTCATAGGTATGAAAAGGATTTGCATTTGTTGGATCTCGTGAGAGCACTCAGAATCTACATTTCCCGCACGGCGCCCCTGCGCCGCTCGGATGCACTCTTTGTCCTTGTCGCTGGTAAGCGCAAAGGATCGCAGGCTTCCAAATCCACCCTGGCTCGATGGATCAAGGAACCAATTCTTGAAGCCTACCGTTCTGCTGGGCTTCCGGTTCCATCAGGGCTGAAGGCCCATTCTACCAGAGCCGTGGGTGCGTCCTGGGCATTACGACACCAGGCTACGGCTCAACAGGTGTGCCAGGCAGCTACCTGGTCGAGTCTGCACACTTTCACCAAACATTATCAGGTGCATACCTACGCTTCGGCGGACGCCAGCCTAGGTAGAAGAGTCCTGCAGGCGGCGGTTGCCTCCTCGTAGGAGAGGGCTGTTTTGCAGCTCTAACTTGAGGTATTACTTTACCCACCCAGGGACTGCTTTTGGATGTCCCAATCGTCTGGGTCTCCCAATGGAGCGCCGAAGAAGAAGGGAATTTTGTTACTTACCGTAAATTCCTTTTCTTCTAGCTCCAATTGGGAGACCCAGCACCCGCCCTGTTTCCTTCGGGATTTTTGTTTTTTTCGGGTACACATGTTGTTCATGTTGAACGGTTTCAGTTCTCCGATGTTACTTCGGATTGAATTTGTTTAAACCAGTTATTGGCTTTCCTCCTTCTTGCTTTAGCACTAAAACTGAGCAGCCGTGATCCCACGGGGGGTGTATAGCCAGAAGGGGAGGGGCCTTACACTTTTTAGTGTAATGCTTTGTGTGGCCTCCGGAGGCAGTAGCTATACACCCAATCGTCTGGGTCTCCCAATTGGAGCTAGAAGAAAAGGAATTTACGGTAAGTAACAAAATTCCCTTCTTTTTTAAGAACAAGAATAGACTGTCGAGTTTAACATGAAAGTTCTCTTTTTCTGGCCATTTTGAGAGTTTAATGGAACCAACAAATGTAATGCTCCAGATTTTCAACTAGTTCAAAGGAAGGTCAGTTTTATAGCTTCTCTAATCAGCTAAACTGTTTTCAGCTGTGCTAACATACTTGCACAAGGGTTTTCAAGGTATTTCTAAACATCCATTAGCCTTCTAACACAGTTAGCAAACACAATGTACCATTAGAACACTGGAGTGGTGGTTGTTGGAAATGGGCCTCTATACACCTATGTAGATATTGCATTCAAAACCAGACGTTTGCAGCTAGAATAGTCATTTACCACATTAACAATGTATAGAGTGTATTTCTATTTAATGTTAGCTTCATTGAAAAAAAAAGTGCTTTTCTTTCAAAAATTAGAAAATATCTAAGTGACCCTAAACTTTTGAACTGTAGTGTAAGTGTGGCGCCCTTGACTAGCCAGGTCGTCACAGGGACAACAACACAACACCCCCACCCCGAGATAGGCACATCAGCCAGACACAAAATCCTTTTTGCTTCCCTCCAGGGGCTGATGTCCACACCAAGTGGGGTGGAGACAGGTGGTTGGCCCCACCCACTGAGGAGTTCACAGTCCTGGAGGCGGGAAAGGAAGTCAGATCAGTGAGGGAGGTCAAAGAGTGAGGAGTAAAGTGGTAGTAGAGGAGCAAACTGACTGTGTCCGGGTACGTGACCCGGGCACCGAGAGCAAGGTTGGCAGACGGTGGTGGCCGTCTGCAGGAGAGGCAGATCAACGCGGAACCGTAGGACCGGGGATGGGCGGTGGCCCACCGGTACCGAACCGGGGAGCGAAGTGAAGCCAGCAGGTAAACAGGTCAAATCCGTTAGTGACCGGAACCCCAGGGGTTTCCAAACAGCCATGACCCGATTGAAGGCAACCGTCCAACCAGCACAAGGGAAATACAGCTACCGCCACAGCTAGAGTTCCCAGGGCCATAGCCTGCGGGCAAAAGGGCTCCTCCGGCCCATATACACGCTGGGGAGCGGGTTACCGGTGGGAAGCCATCGGGACCGAAGAAACACAAAAGGGCCCCAGGACCACCAACCCCCCTACCCACGGAGGGGAGAGAAACATCCCAGCTGCTCCCTGCCATCACTCCCGGGATCCCTGTCAATAGCAGCGGTGGTGCCCAACCTCACCACAACCCGTGGGTGGCGTCACGGACCCTATCCCCAAACCGAACTATCCCCTTTCACTCACGGGCAAGGAGCGCCGCTCGAGTCCCCGGATCCGGCCCACCGCTCGAGCCACCGAGCAGCAGCAGCGCCGGACCTGAGCGTGGTGAGCGCAGCGCGACAACTTGGCGTCACGAACAGGATCTTACCATTCTACCGGCTGGTAGAGGTGCGCCTTGTGTCCCGCGTGTCAAAAAATTTCTGAATCTGCCATCTTGGGCGCGAAGACTTTCCCACTCGAGCGTCTTCTCGAGCAGTGGAGGCGCGAAAGCCGAAGCCCCGCCCCTGAAGAGGAGGTGCTGAGAAAAGACCAAGGGGGGACGGATGGCGTCTGGCCGCATGTAAACCGCGGCTATAAAAGCAGGGACGCCAGGCCAACATGTCCGCCCCGTCCGGCCACGCAGAGATCCCGGAGTCGGTACCCGGAACAGCGGCATGGATCAGGGCCCGAACGGCGGGGATCTGTCAGCGCTACCGGAATTAGATATGCCTTCTGATAGAGCAGTGGAGCAAATGAGCTTCCTGCTTCTCCAATCCCTGGTTTTGCGATGTCCTCAAACAGCGAGACCCGGCAAGTCCCAGCAATCGATCAGCTTACGGCGACTCTTCTCCTCTTCCCAGAATTCACTGGAAATATGCAAATGAGCTTCCTGCTTCTCCAATCCAATCCATTTTACCACATAGTGTACTGGAAAATGAGGGAAAAATACCAATAGGTAAGAATTGGGACATTTTGGGGGGAAATTTTTTTTACAGTGTATGTTTTGCAGTAAAAATTACTTCACACAAAAGATTCTCCAGGTGATATTAAATAGGACCAACCAGAAGGATTTTGCTATATGAGGTAAAGGCAGTGCCATACTGGCACTAAGATACTGATTGCAGGCATACCTGTTAGGCCCGTTTCACACGTCAGTGAAAAACACAGACGTTCTTTACTGACATGTAAAACAAGCACATGTCCCTCCGTGTTCCATGATTCACAGCACACGTGGATTGTCCATGTGAAATCCATGATACATGATCCATTATCCATGATTGCACATGGACGTTTGCTCACCTGTCCCATTCCTGCTCTCCTTGGTGCTGAAGTCTCCAGCTCTGTAGCGTTCGCCCACCGCTCTCTGCAGCTACTTCCGGGTCGGCTCTGACTGCATTCATGAATATGCATGCCATAATGAGTCGGGCAGGAAGCTGCAGAGGCTGCACAGAGCGTCACTGGAAAGGTAAGTTGAAAATGTTTATTATTTTAAATGTCCGTGATTTTCTGGCACGTGCTTCACGGATCACACCACTGCATGGTCCGTGGGACATCAGTGATGCCAGAAAAAAATAGACATGTCTCTGTGCGGCAATCACAGACACGCATGTACGTCACACGGAGACACAGTCAGTGAAAAATCACTGACGTGTGAGCAGACCCATTCATTATAATGGGTCTGCGTATGTCAGTGATTCTGGTACGTATAAAAAAAAGCACAAACGTACCAGAATCACTGACGTGTGAAACAGGCCTTATAGAAAGATGTAATGCTTGGTTGATTAAATATCTTTAAATCAGAATTGCCGAAAAGCACAGCACTTTGATTGATGTATGCAACTTGGGGTGGTCATTGCCATTGCTGACATGCACATTGCCACAGTATTTAGATCTTCATTACAATGGCGCAGGAGTCTGTGCATGCACGTTCCCTCCATCTCCGGCGTCATTTTATTGAGCACACTGCAGTGAAGACTATGAGAAGTATCGACGCATGCGCAGATGTAAAAAGAAAAAAATAAATCTGCACATGTGCCACTGCTTCTCATAGTTCAGTAAAATGGCAACGGAGATTGCGGTAGACGCAAGTGTGGACTCCAGCGGCATTTTAATGAAGTGCTCCATACACCTACGAGCCCATACATTATATTATATATATCTCATACACACACAAGCAGGAGCCCATACATTCTAGACCTACAAATAACTCTTAAAGGGGTTGTCAGGTGCCACTCGGAGGCTAAAAGCTACTTTACACACTGCGATATCGGTCCCGATATCGCTAGTGTGGGTACCCGCCCCCATCTGTTGCGCGACACGGGCAAATCGCTGTCCGTGTCGCACAACAGCCGTCACACATACATACCTGTCCGGCGACGTCGCTGTGACGGGCGAACCACCTCCTTTCTAAGGGGGCGGTCCGTGCGGCGTCACAGCGACGTCACTGCACCGCCGCCCAATAGCAGCGGAGGGGCGGAGCTGAGCGGGACGTAACATCCCGCCCACCTCCTTCCTTCCTCATAGCGGCCGGGAGGCAGGTAAGGGGAGCTTCCTCGTTCCTGCGGCGTCACACGGAGCGATGTGTGCTGCCGCAGGAACGAGGAACAACCTCGTTACTGCAGCAGTAACGAGATCTGAGAATGGACCCCCGTGTCGCCGATTAGCGATTTTGCACGTTTTTGCAACGATGCAAAATCGCTTATCGATGTCACACGCAACGGCATCGCTAATGCGGCCGGATGTGCGTCACGAATTCCGTGACCCCAACGACTCCGCATTAGCGATGTCGCAGGGTGTAAAGCCCGCTTTAGACCTTGCACAGCTGTTGAGACATGCACACGATGCCTGATGCAGGTGAGTGGGGTCGTGGTGGGAGTCAGGTAACCCCTCTACGTGCACTTGGCATCATTGGCATCAAAACGTAAGGCTTTCAATCCAGCGTGCAAACTTCTGATGGAAAAGAACATTCATTTTGGCCTCCTGCTAGTCTTCATTTCACCATGGTGGGCAAAACTTGGGTGTTTGAAGACCCGAAGCTAGTAGAGATAAGCGGACCCGTCGAAGCTCATTTTGGCAAGCTCGGCTGGACTTTTGCTAAAGTTCAGTTTTGGACCCGGACTTGACCTGAATCCCAATGGAAGTCACTAATTGGTCAGTTTGGGTCTCCGTCCACATGCAGCCAGCTATTTTTATTTTTTTTTTTGGGTACATATTAAATCCAGTCACGCTATTCTTACCCCCCCCAGTGCGAGGGTCGCGGGTGGAGGGGACGCGCTCGCCACACTCGGGTCCGGGGCTTCTGCTGCTGCTGCTCGGTGGCTCGAGCGGTGGGCCAGACCCAGGGACTCGAGCAGCGCTCCTCAGCCGTGAGTGAAATGGGGATGGTATGTTTAGGGAGATTGTTTGTGATGCCACCCACGGGTCGTGGTGATAATGGCACCACCGCTGCTGGTAACGGGGATCCCGGGAGAGATGGTAGGGTGCAGCTGAGATGTTGTCCCCTCCGTGGGCAGGGGTTGGTGATCCCGGGGCCCGATGGTGTAACGGGGAGGCCGGATGGCTGGGGTGCAGGGTTACAGGGACAGCACGGTGCTGTGCCTGACGGCACTGGTGTACTCACTCAGACAATCACTGACAGAGTCGTAGGTAAACCAAAACGGCCGGATAGACGGGTCCTGCAGCCGGCTGCAGTGTTGTTGTTGTGCTCTCCCCGGACGGCTGATGGTGGCTGTCTTTCCCTGCACATTTGAGAATGTTCTTGACTCCTGTGGTTGCCCACCGGTAGTCCGCTCCCCAGCGTATAGGTGCCGTAGGAGCCAGTTTTGCCCGCAGGCGCTGGCCCTTGGATCTCTAGCCTGTGGCGGTGGCTGTATATCCTCTCTGGGTGGACGGTTGCCTTCAATCGGGTCTTAGTAGTTGGGAAACCCCTGGGGTTCCTGTCACATTCGGATTTGACTATTGACGGCGGCTCTAAGCCTGGTCGGGGTCCGATGGCCCTGCCTGTGTGCTTAGCTTCACTCCGTTCCCTGGTCCGGTACCGGCGGGCTGACGCCCGACCCCAGTCCTTATGGCTCTGCGGAGTTTCACCAACTCCTGCAGACGGCCACCACCGTCTGCCAACCTTGCTGTCAGTGTCTGGGCTCCGACCCAGACACCCAAGTGTTCAATCCTCTCACTTTCACCTCCAAGACTGAACTAACACTTTTCCCGCCTCCAGGCCTGTGAACTCCTCGGTGGGTGGGGCCAACCGCCTGGCTCTGCCCCACCTGGTGTGGACATCAGACTCTGGAGGGAGGCAACAAGGGTTTTTGTTTGACTGTTGTAACTGCCTAGGGTGGGGGTGTGTATGTTGGTATGTCTGTGACTACCTGGCTAGTCCAGGGCGTCACACGAGCCAAACAAACACTGCAAGCAGCTCACACTGAGCTGAGCACAGAGCGCACCCGACTACCGAGCGCACCCCAGTACCAAACGTACCTGAGCACAGATTTTTTTTCAGATTCTCTGGAATAGCATTCACTCACTTCTACAAATTTCGGATAAAATTACTTTTCCATTAACACCACAATGGGACATTTTTGACATATTAGTTGAGGCTCAGCAAGTTTTCCCGAGACCAGTTAGAGCGATTTGCACTATATGGGCGTCAACTATTTTTCATTACTGTCTTAACCCGGAAATACCTTCAATAACATTTATTCAAGCGAACATATTGTTTTTTTTCAGGATGGATTGGCTTGACACACTGACAAATAAAGAAAAATTGACAGGAAGGTCTTTACTTACCACCACGTTACCAGATAATACCAAAGTTAGTCTCAAATCTCAATTTGATCAAACATCATGGTATTTACTGGAACTGCTCAATGGACGTACGGGAATTCTGTAATATACTGTGTAAGGTAATGCATCTAAGGTCGCACACAGGGAGGGAGGGGGAGAGGTTTAATTTGCGGGTTAGTAGATTATTACTGCATGGAGTTGTCACAGTAAGTTGTGCACCAAACTCACCAATTTGCTTGGCGGCGGCAGACGCTGCTCACATTATAGATCCTGACACTCCACCCTATGGTTTTTCTAGTGCTTCTGAGCTACACAATCAAGCTAGGGTGTCGATCAGCTGTGGCCTCAATCAAGGTCAGGCTAGCAAGAGTTAACCTCTGCTAGCCTGTTGGTTATCTCTGTGGTCACATGTTGTTGGAAACCTATCACATTTGCTCAATACCTTTTTAAGATGGTTGAATCTGTCTTCCCAAGCCGACTGTAGTTCATTGGTCTGTCTGCTATTGTGTCCCAGTCCTGCTGGTGATTATATTGCATGGTGCTTGGAGTTGTTGTGGAGTTATCTTGTTGTCTCCTCCCTGCTCTTATTTTCCTCCTTATTTCCTATTGTCTTATACCTCTGTATGAGCGTGCTGTGAGACAGAGTTTTGGTTTCCCGTTTGTTTATTTTTGTGGGTTTAAAGGGAACCTGTCACCATTTTTTTGGCGTATAAGCTGCAGCCACCACCACCGAGCTCTTATATACAACATTCTAACATGCTGTATATAAGAGCCCAGGCGGGGGGGTACAACATAAAAAACACTTTATAATACTTACTTAACGGTCGCGCGGTGGGCCTTATGGCCATCTCCGTTGTCTGGTACCGGCGCCGTCTCTTTTGGCCATCTTCGTCCTCCTTCTCTAGCTGCGGGGCATGACGCGTCCGACATCATAAACACTCACCAGCATTCAGGTCCTGAGCAGGGCAGATCAAAATATTGTAGTGTGCCTGCGCAGGACCGGTGAGTGTGTATGACGTAGCCATGTCATGCACACAGGCTTCAGAAAGAGGATGAAGATGGCCGAAAGGGGAGGTGCCAACACCAGACAACGGAGACGCCCATAAGGCCCACCGCACGACCGTTAGGTAAGTATTATAAAGTGTTTTTATGTTATACCCCCGGCCTGGGCTCTTATATACAGCATGTTAAAATGCTTTATATAAGAGCCCGGTGGTGGTGGCCGTAGCTTATAGGCCAAAAAACTGGTGATAGGTTCCCTTTAATCCCACTCTTGTCCTCTGGGGTAGGGGGGAGGGGGTACAAGATCAGGGCCGGTCAGGAGCTGGTGGCTCAGACATCCTCACCTTCAGAGGTAACTCTCAGATCAGGGAAAGCTAGGGTCAATCTAGGAGCACTAGTCCCCTGCTTTCTCCCTATTCACCGTGACAGGAGTATGTTGAATTTATGTGTAGAAAATCAGAGTTAAAATAAAAAAAAATAATAATAATCCGTGTTTTAAGGGTTATTGCCATCTCCAACATCTTATCCCATTATGTAGTACCTAAGCTGCAATTCCCTGCGCATGAGGTAAGAAACAGCATGCCTATATTAGAAGAACTATAAAACATTTCTAACTGGTGGCATTTGCTAATATTTTTATTATTACACCTATTACGAAATGGGATAGGATCTAGGAGATGGGAATAACCCTTTAAGTAGTACACAATGTGTTTAATCGTTACAATGACAAAAGGTGGGGTGGGGTGGGGGGGTTGGGGAAAAGAAAAGCTTCTGGGTGGGAGGGGGGGGGGGTCAATGTAATAGTGTAAAGCTGGAATAGGATACAATAAATATAGAATCAGACTGTAAAGAAATATATATTTTTATTCTTCTGTTCTGATAAAGCTTTATATCTAATTAGATCATATGAGTTTTCTGATGTCGAACAAGATTTGATTTCTGTGTAAATCCTTTCCCACACTCCGTACATGAATATGGCTTCTCCCCCGTGTGAATTCGCAGGTGTCTCACAAAGTCACATTTCTCTGAAAAACGTTTCCCGCATTCGGAACAGGAAAACGCCCTCTCTCCCCCGTGAGTTCTCTTGTGTTTCACCAGTGAACATTTATGTGCAAAAGTTTTTGAACACTTAGAACACTGATATTGCGGGCCGCCTGTGTGGACTCTTTGGTGGTTGCAATAGGTAGACTTCTTGATGAAACATTTCCCACACTCGGAACATTGAAACGGCGTCTTACCCCTGTGAATTCTGAAATGTTTGGCGCAGTTCATCTTCGACGTGAAACATTCTCCGCACTCGCAACACTGAAATGGTTTCTCTTTCATGTGAATTCTCCAATGCTGGATAAGATCCGCCTTCAATGCAAAACATTTTCCACAGTCCGTACATAAGAACAGCTTCTCTGTTGTGAGATCTTTCTGCTGCCCCATGAGGTTCATTGATGTCCTCTCACATTCAGCCCCTGGATCCAATTTGGATGAAGTATCAAAAGAATGTTCCTCTGGATTAGAGGCATCATAACAGAGATTGAGGGCCAATAGGGCGGTTTCTGGTGTAGAGGCAATTTCTTTAGGAGGAATTTTGGGGGAGGGAGGGTCTTCTTTTTTACTTTCGTGGTTTGAGATTTGATTTGATAGAGCTTAAAAAAATGAAAACAGCAACCAAAAATTGTTAGAAGTATTCTAAAAAATTTTGCGTTATCATATCACATTTTTTAATCACCTTTAGGTTTGGTACAAAACAAGAGAGCCGCGGAGATACCATCACATGTTTCTCAACGCTGGCAGGAAACTAGCCAGGTCTTTCACCGGGAAGGAACAACCACGGGAAGGGCAGTCTCCAGTCAAGGAGACCACCTATGCCAAACATAGTATCCATCCACAGACAGCCGTTTCGGGGTATTTGCCCCTCATCAGTGTGGAGTAGGAAACTGGCTAGTGGGAGCAATGCCTAGTAGAAGACTACATAAGTAAGGATGGTTGACCTTAGGGAGATCAACATCCAATACCGCGGAGACACCATCACGTGTTTCTCAAAGCAATGATTCTAGAGCAATGCCCCCTGGGAAATATTCAAAACAAGAAAGCCTGCGGAGACACCATCACAAGTTTCTCAACGCTGGCAGGAAACTAGCCAGGACTAGGCATTGCTCCCACTAGCCAGTGTGACACTGACCAGCGACCTTAAGCGACCTCAAAAATGGTGAAAATCGTTCACCATGGAGAGGTCGTCCCAAACTCAAAAATCGGTAAGGGTTGTTTATCCAGGTGGTTCATCGCTCATGCGGCAGCAGACATCGCTGTGTGTGACACCGCAGGAGCTAGGAACGTCTCGTTACCTGCCGCCGGCCACAATGCGGAAGGAAGGAGGTGGGAGGGATGTTACATCCTGCTCATCTCCGCCCCTCCGTCTTGATTGGCCGGCCGCTTAGTGACGTTGCGGTGACGTCGCTGTGATGCCGAACATCCCTCCCCCTTGAAGGAGGGATAGTTCGGCAGTCACAGCGCCGCCGCCGACCAGGTAAGTATGTGTGACGCTGCCGTAGCGATAATGTTCGCTACGGCAGCGATCACAAACAATCGCATGCGCGACGGGGGCGGGTACTTACACGCTCGCTATCGCTACAAATTGCTAGTGATATCGCTAATGTGTAAAGCCCCCTTAATACATAATTCAATAGATCCCAAGAGGAGTGAGGTTCTATCTCACAAGCTACAATCTATGCGCAAAGAGGGGAGGCACAAAAAGTAAAAAGTGCTTGTATTGTATGGTCCGGCCTTCAATAAAATAATGCTTCATGAAGTTCTCACCAGCAAGTATTTGTACAAGTACAGATACAGAGGGTTATTAAAGGGAACCTGTCACCAGGATTTTCCCTTATAAGCTGCTGCCACCACCAGTAAGCTTTTACATACAGCATTCTAGAATGCTGTATATAAGAGCCCAGGACGCTCTATATAATGTAAAAAAAGACCTATATTACAGTCACTTGAGAGGACGGTCGCTTCCTATGGACGTCGCTGGTCGGCGCCTCCTCTATCCTGTGCAGTCGCCATCCTCATCATCTCCGCGTGGAGATCCACACAAAGGCCGCCATTGTACTCCTGCGAAAGCACACTTTGATCTGCCCGGCTGAGTGCACATGCGCAGGCATTTTTTGACCTGTCCTCACGTCTGCGCATTACAGTACTTTGCTCTGCCCTCAGCCGGGCAGATCAAAGTGCGCATGCACAGGAGTGCGATGGAGGCCTCTGTCAGGATGACGTAAGAGGAGTCATCCACATGGAGCTGGGAAGGAGGACGGCGATGGAAGGAAGATAGGAGGCGCCGGACCGAGACCAGCGACACCCTGCAGATGAGTATAATAAATCATGTTTTTTAGGTTATACAGAACGGCCTGGGCTTTTATACACAGTATTCTAGAATGCTGTATATAAGGGCTGACTGGTGGTGGCCGCAGCTTAAAGAGGAAAAACCTGGTCACCGCTTTCCTTTAAGTGTATAGAGGATGTGTAAACAGATACTTTGAGGGACCAGATTTGGAGGAAAAAAAATTTAAAAGGGGAATAGTTAGGTAAGTGAGGCAAATGAAACGTGTTTTAACCCCTTCACGACCAACCGATTTTAATCTTTGCAGGGGTTTTTTTGGTCATTCTTCTTCCGAGAAACGTAACTTTTTTTATTTTTCAGGCAAACTGGTCATATGAGGGCTAGTTTTTTGCGGAACTAGCTGTACTTCTAAATGAAACCATGAGTTTTACCATATAGTGTACTGGAAAACGGCCAAAAAATTCCAAATACGGAAAAAGTGCGATTGCACTATTGTTTTTGGGATATTTTATTCACCGTGTTCACTATATGGTAAAACTGATGTGTTGGTGTGATGCTTGAAACAAACATGCATAGGTTTACTTTTATCTAAGGGGTTAAAAAAAGTCAGTTTGTCCGAAAAAATTGGTGTATGTTATGTACCATTTTCCTCAACCCGTAGCGTTCTCATTTTTCGGGATCTATGGCTCAGTGACGGATTATTTTTTGTGTCTCAAGCTGATGTTTTTAGTGGTACCAGTTTTGCACAGATGCTACGTTTTGATCGCTTGTTATTGCATTTTGCGCAAACTATGCGGCAACTAAAAAATTAAATTTTGGCATTTGGAATTTGTTTGCCGCTACGCCATTTACCGATCAGATTAATTAATTTTATATTTTGATACCATAGATCGGGCATTTCTGATACCAAGTGTGTGTAGATTTATTTTTTTAACCCTTTAATTTGAACTTTGTTTTATTTTTTTTTAATTTTTCAAAACTTTTTTTAAACTTTATTTTACTAGTGGGCTATAATGATCAGCTGTCTGATCGCTCATTCATTTCTCCCAATCAGAGCAGCATCGCTCAGATCAGGAGAACTGATCATCTCCTGTAAGCTGCAGTACTCAGCTGCTGCTTACAGGACCTTAGTCATGTGAGCTACAGGAGTCATCACATGACCCTGTGCTACCATGACAACCACCAGATCCACGGCAATCGCCATTAATATGGTGCTCTCACATCTTGACAGCGCCATTTAAGGGGTTAACAGGTACGGGTGGATAGCGATTCCACTCAGGCACACATGTCAGCTGTACAAATCAGCTGATATGTGCGCGGATCCCCGCCTGCAGCTTGCAGCAGCAGGTGAGGATTAACACTATGACCGCTAGGACATAACTTTACTGCCCGCCATCGTTAAGGGGTTAAATGGTGGGTATTGGAAATGAACCGAATTGTCCTAGGTGGTGCATTCTAGAAAATTGGCACAGTTCGCGAAAACACTTGGACATAAGAGTGCTGGGTTCAGATAATTTAGGATGTCAGTATTAGGTTATTAGCTTAATGAAAGGCACGGGTAGGGTTAAATACAGAGATGAGGGAGCAGATGTAGGGTGGTGCAGATCTGTGGAGGGCTTTGTTGGTCAGAGTGATAAGTTTATATTATGCTCTGTAACGGATGGTTAACCAGTGCAATGACTGGCACAGGGTATAGCCATCGGTGTAGCAGCTGGACAGGAATAGGATCCTGGCTTCTGCATTTAGGATGGATTGGAGACGGGAGAGTTTAGTAAGAGGAAGACTGATTAGTAGAGAGGTGCAATAGTCCAGACGAGATTGAATGAGAGCAAAAGTAAAAGATTTTGCAGAGTCAAAAGGTAAGAAGAGGTTGAAGTCTAAATATATTTTTGAGATGTACGTGACATGAGCAAGTGATTGGATGTAGGGAGTGAAGGAAAGATCTGAGTCAAATATAACCCCAAGACAGTGGGTGTGCTGCTGGGAGTTATGGTAGATAGAACCGCACACGAACATGGCAGTATTGGGTTTAGGAGGGTTTGAAGAGGGGCGGAAACACAAGAAGTTCAGTTTGGCACAGATTTAATTTTAGATAGAGGGAGCTCATGATGTTGGAGACAGCGGACACACAATCGCTGGTATTTTGTAGTAATGCAGAGGTGATGTCAGGAGATGATGTGTATAATTTGGTGTCATCAGTATAGAGATGGTACTGAAAACCAAATCTACAGATGGTTTCCCTAATATTAATGTTGTACAGAAAGAACGAAAGGGGGCCTAAGAATGAACCCTGAGGAACCCAGATGATAAGGGGAAGAGAAGTCTGCAAAAGATACAGTGAAGGAACGGTCAGAAAGGTAGGAGATAACCAGCAGAGAGTGGTGTTCTTCAGCCCGATAGAGCAGAGCATAGTGAGGAGGATCTGGTGATCCAGTGTCAGATAAAGCAGAGAGATCAAGGGGAATCAGCAGGTAACAGTGAGACATTCGTAAGAACAGATTCAGTAGAGTGTAAGGAGCAGAAACCGGATTGTAAAAGGTCATAAAGAGAATTATCTGAGAGATAATGTCTGAGATGAGAGTGGACCAAGCGTTCCACGAGTTTGGAGATGGAGGGGAGATTAAAGACAGGTCTTTAATAGCAGCGCAGTTTTATTCTAGGGATATTTTTTTTTTTTTGTTTTTTTTTAAATAATAGGTTTGAAGAAAGAGGAAAAGATGTCAGATGAGAGAGAGGTTAAATATTTTAGTTAGGTTAGTGGTGACAACCGGGAAAAAGAACTGGATTAGATGTAACGGAATCAGTGGTGAGGTAGTATGGTTAGTGTACAAAGTTGGGTCAAACAGGTCCCGGGAATATTATAGTTTAAAAGGATTAACAGAGTATTCCCAATATAAACAATTTATTATTATAAAATACACACCACAGTGTTAATCAAGCCTTAAGACCTAGGGGTCATATACACATAAAATGTCAATGACATAGACACAAAGAAAATCAGCGGTGGTTCACAATCATCGCTTTGGAGCATAGGACTTAACTTGTAGGCTGTATTTGTTCATCAAAGTTTTAATCGTGACAGTCCATACAGTCCAGATAATAATGCTCTTCAGATGTCCTTATAATAGGAGTGAACCATCAGCCTTGATAGAAATCCACTTCAGTTGCTCCACCTCGACGCGTTTCCCCACACATAGAGTGCGGTTCATCAGGAGGCTATGAGGCAAATATACCATATCACCATGGAGATACATACAGTTGCACAGTTTGAAGACACAATAGCATGCAAGGATAAAGTGAGAACACATATGCAGAGAGTACTTGCCCAGAATGATATGAGAATCAGGTGTGCAGGTCCATGGCGTCAGAAACAGGATCAACGTGGTTCAGTTCAATACTGTGTAGATGACCACCACAGTCCAAGTGATCGCCATGGATCTGCACCACCATATGCGGTATATATATACCATCTATCATTCGGTACACCTGAGGCCAATAGGGCGGATGCTAACAGAGCACCCTATGCGCATGCCCGATGTAGCGCGCGGCCAGCGCGCGCTCCAGATGGAAGCCTGTAAGGATCAAATCACTTACAGGCCGTCTCCCTTGCAGCTCCTGACTGCGCATGCCCAGTATCACACGCGCGCTTCGCGCGCGCTACACATGAGACCAGCACGTCAGACCTACTGGCATACAGGAAGGGGCTACCGCGCATGCGCGCGGTCTCCATAGATACAATCCTAGGCGTCATCGGGGTAAATAGCCACATGACCCGATGAAAAGGAGTATGGGCGCGCATGCGTGGTGCCGTTATTTTTACTTAGATAGATAATGCACCCACTGATACTATCGCTAACGCAGTGGTGCGATATAGCTCAATTAAGCACCATAATACCACGGGACATAATCCAAGATAACAATATGACATATAGTTAATACATCCTTTGATTTAGGTTAGATAAATGTAATATTTAAAGCAGATAAAGGCTCAAAGCGCATGATAAAATATACATAATGCAGTCTTTGATTTAGGTTAGATATTATACAGTATTAAGACAATAAGCACAGCATGCATCATATTCACCACAGGAATCCCAGGGGCAAGTACATTCCACAGACAATATTAATGATAATCATATCCATCAATATAGATACATCCCCTTACGTAAAAGGGGATAATCTTCCAGAGTAGGGCATAATGGATTTTTTAAAAACAGTATATACCCTGTCTATACTAAGTGGGGAGAAAGCAGTTGAAAGAAAGCTGTTCATTAAGCCCCCTTGGTGTAAGGGAGCCCAGTCTGAATATCCATGCTGACTCCCTCTGTAGAAGAAGCCTGTCAAAGTCTCCACCTCTAGGGCTAGGTTTTACCAGCTCAATCACAGAAAAACGAACATGAGTTAAATCACCACAGTGGATTGTATTAATATGGCGGGAAATAGGTGTATCGCGTTTATTCCGAATGTCAGAAAGATGTTCCCCCACCCTCCTCCGGAGTTCTCTACGCGTCTTGCCAACATAGTCCATAGGACATGTGCAAGATGCCCTATAGACAACTCCGGAGGTCCTACAGTTGCTGAAATCGCGCAGATAAAACATTCTCCCGGTAGCCGCACTCTTAAATCCCTTACATTGTTCCATTGACCCACAAAACTTACAGTTACCACAGCGAAACATACCAATAATTTTTCTGTCCAACCAAGTTCCTTCTGGTCTCGGTGCCTGGTACATGCTGTGAGAAAGTCTATCACCTAGGGAGCGTCCCCGCCTATAAGTAATACATGGTGATTTTGAGATATGTTTGGACAGGTCGGGGTCAGCCCTCAAGATCCCCCAATGTTTTTTAATTATCGAAAATACTCTATCTGATTGGGTGTCATAGGTGCCAATAATACGTGTGATATTTAAGTTGTTATCACGTATCCTCGGTGTCATAAGCGAGTGTCTGTTGGTACTTTGGGCATATGCATACGACTGCTGTAAAATGCGTCTCGGGTAGCCACGCTCTAAAAACCGATCAAAAAGATCTACTGCCTGGTTTTCAAAGTCGTCCTCTCTGGAGCAATTCCTGCGAATTCGCAGGAATTGCCCCTTCGGGATCCCTCTTCTAAGAGGAAGAGGGTGATGGCTATCCCATTTTAAGAGAGAATTAGTTGCCGTGGGTTTGCGATGTGTAAGTGTCTGGATCTTACCCTTCCCGTCTTTTACTATTACTAAATCCAAGAAGGTAATAGAATTAAGATCACACGTGTGGGTAAATCTCAGCCCTAAGGAGTTGTTGTTAAGTTCCCGAACAAACTGCTCAAAATCATAGATGGATCCTGACCAGAGGATGAGGATGTCATCAATGTATCGGACCCAAAGTCCGATACATTGATGAGATGCCCCATCCTCCCCCCCAAATACTACCGTTTCCTCCCACCAACCCAGGAATAATTTAGCGTAACTGGGGGCACAGGGATTGGATTTAGTAATAGTAAAAGACGGGAAGGGTAAGATCCAGACACTTACACATCGCAAACCCACGGCAACTAATTCTCTCTTAAAATGGGATAGCCATCACCCTCTTCCTCTTAGAAGAGGGATCCCGAAGGGGCAATTCCTGCGAATTCGCAGGAATTGCTCCAGAGAGGACGACTTTGAAAACCAGGCAGTAGATCTTTTTGATCGGTTTTTAGAGCGTGGCTACCCGAGACGCATTTTACAGCAGTCGTATGCATATGCCCAAAGTACCAACAGACACTCGCTTATGACACCGAGGATACGTGATAACAACTTAAATATCACACGTATTATTGGCACCTATGACACCCAATCAGATAGAGTATTTTCGATAATTAAAAAACATTGGGGGATCTTGAGGGCTGACCCCGACCTGTCCAAACATATCTCAAAATCACCATGTATTACTTATAGGCGGGGACGCTCCCTAGGTGATAGACTTTCTCACAGCATGTACCAGGCACCGAGACCAGAAGGAACTTGGTTGGACAGAAAAATTATTGGTATGTTTCGCTGTGGTAACTGTAAGTTTTGTGGGTCAATGGAACAATGTAAGGGATTTAAGAGTGCGGCTACCGGGAGAATGTTTTATCTGCGCGATTTCAGCAACTGTAGGACCTCCGGAGTTGTCTATAGGGCATCTTGCACATGTCCTATGGACTATGTTGGCAAGACGCGTAGAGAACTCCGGAGGAGGGTGGGGGAACATCTTTCTGACATTCGGAATAAACGCGATACACCTATTTCCCGCCATATTAATACAATCCACTGTGGTGATTTAACTCATGTTCGTTTTTCTGTGATTGAGCTGGTAAAACCTAGCCCTAGAGGTGGAGACTTTGACAGGCTTCTTCTACAGAGGGAGTCAGCATGGATATTCAGACTGGGCTCCCTTACACCAAGGGGGCTTAATGAACAGCTTTCTTTCAACTGCTTTCTCCCCACTTAGTATAGACAGGGTATATACTGTTTTTAAAAAATCCATTATGCCCTACTCTGGAAGATTATCCCCTTTTACGTAAGGGGATGTATCTATATTGATGGATATGATTATCATTAATATTGTCTGTGGAATGTACTTGCCCCTGGGATTCCTGTGGTGAATATGATGCATGCTGTGCTTATTGTCTTAATACTGTATAATATCTAACCTAAATCAAAGACTGCATTATGTATATTTTATCATGCGCTTTGAGCCTTTATCTGCTTTAAATATTACATTTATCTAACCTAAATCAAAGGATGTATTAACTATATGTCATATTGTTATCTTGGATTATGTCCCGTGGTATTATGGTGCTTAATTGAGCTATATCGCACCACTGCGTTAGCGATAGTATCAGTGGGTGCATTATCTATCTAAGTAAAAATAACGGCACCACGCATGCGCGCCCATACTCCTTTTCATCGGGTCATGTGGCTATTTACCCCGATGACGCCTAGGATTGTATCTATGGAGACCGCGCGCATGCGCGGTAGCCCCTTCCTGTATGCCAGTAGGTCTGACGTGCTGGTCTCATGTGTAGCGCGCGCGAAGCGCGCGTGTGATACTGGGCATGCGCAGTCAGGAGCTGCAAGGGAGACGGCCTGTAAGTGATTTGATCCTTACAGGCTTCCATCTGGAGCGCGCGCTGGCCGCGCGCTACATCGGGCATGCGCATAGGGTGCTCTGTTAGCATCCGCCCTATTGGCCTCAGGTGTACCGAATGATAGATGGTATATATATACCGCATATGGTGGTGCAGATCCATGGCGATCACTTGGACTGTGGTGGTCATCTACACAGTATTGAACTGAACCACGTTGATCCTGTTTCTGACGCCATGGACCTGCACACCTGATTCTCATATCATTCTGGGCAAGTACTCTCTGCATATGTGTTCTCACTTTATCCTTGCATGCTATTGTGTCTTCAAACTGTGCAACTGTATGTATCTCCATGGTGATATGGTATATTTGCCTCATAGCCTCCTGATGAACCGCACTCTATGTGTGGGGAAACGCGTCGAGGTGGAGCAACTGAAGTGGATTTCTATCAAGGCTGATGGTTCACTCCTATTATAAGGACATCTGAAGAGCATTATTATCTGGACTGTATGGACTGTCACGATTAAAACTTTGATGAACAAATACAGCCTACAAGTTAAGTCCTATGCTCCAAAGCGATGATTGTGAACCACCGCTGATTTTCTTTGTGTCTATGTCATTGACATTTTATGTGTATATGACCCCTAGGTCTTAAGGCTTGATTAACACTGTGGTGTGTATTTTATAATAATAAATTGTTTATACGAGGTAGTATGGTTAGAAGATGCGAAAAGTCGGGTAACTTCTTCTCTGATTGGAATCCACCATAAATAGGCCATGCTGGTGGTGATAAAGTGGATGTTGTGTCTGAAACATATTTGATGCCACTCATTTGGTGGAAATCAAGAATTAAATCTTATTTTACATGCCACACTGAAATGTCAAGGTATGATGTTTTCATAGACCTTAATTGTCAGTGGATCATTTCAAATAAGTTAAATATAGACGGAAAAACCTAATGTTTATGCCATAGAATTCTGTAATGAAAAAGCAAGCAGAATTTGTAGCAGTAAGGCTGCTTTCACACTACGTTTTTTTTAACATGCGTCATGAACATTTTTTTGCTGTAAAAGCGGATCCTGCTTTTACAGCAAAAAAAACGCATGAAACGCATGTGTTATTTTGCAGGATCCTGTCACTTTAAGTTTATGGGCGGGCATTGGAGTCATGTGATCGGGAGTCAGTGGAACTGAACGTGATAGACTGGGAGCCGGCTTCTGACAGCTGCGGAGGCTCGTAACCAAGGTAAACATTGGGTAACTTGCTTGGATACCCAATATTTACCTTGGTTACGAGCATTCGCAGCTGCTAGGAGACGGGCTACCTGCTCCCTGCACACGTAACCAACGTAAACATCGGGTAACTAAGAGAAGCGCTTTGCTTGGTTACCCGATATTTACCTTGGTTACGGGTGTCCGCAGCTCTCAGGCGGGGGAGAGAGAGAGGGAGAGAGACAGAGAGAGGGAGAGAGACAGAGAGAGGGAGAGAGACAGAGAGAGGGAGAGAGACAGAGAGAGGGAGAGAGACAGAGAGAGGGAGAGAGACAGAGAGAGGGAGAGAGACAGAGAGAGGGAGAGAGA